>NW_026640598.1:0-1168 GCF_028554395.1 Pezoporus wallicus | reverse complement strand
TATTTGCTGTGATAGTGTTTATCAAGTGTGGGGCTTGGGCTAAGGTGCTGCCGAGCAGAGGGAGAAGGCGGCGGAGGAGCCGAGCCCCGCGGCCGAGCCGAGCCCGGGGCCGGAGCCCAGCTCCCGCGGGAGGAGCCGAGCCCCGCGGCCGAGCCGAGCCTCGCGACGGCCGAGAGCATTCCCTGGCAGCCGCCAGACCACGCAGCGTTTCCCAGCAAGGCAGAGGAGGAAGAGCTGGACTCAAGAAAAGAGAAGCTGGTGGTGGGAGAGCCGGCAAGCACAGCAGCTACACCAGCCCCAGTGACAAGTACAGCAGCATCAACTGAGAGTTCTGAAGGTTTTGAATGGCCTTTGGGTATCCTTGGGACCTGCCTGCTGATTGTGGTGGGGATCAGCATGTTGGCACACACACAGACTGTGTTCTACCCACAACCATTTTGTCCGACCTCAAAAGTTAAGCAGAGTCAGGTTTGCGTCTTGTCTGGGGTTAGACGAGGATATAGGGGGACCAAAAGGTTTTCTCCAAGGCTGGACAGTGATGAGTGGCAGGGTGTGTGGGACGGTATGGGCAAGTATCTAGTCCACTGGGCCCCTCCAGTGCTTTGGAAGCATCAGAGATGGAAGGCAGCTGTGTGGAGTCCCCAGCAACAAGCTGCAGAAACTGCTGAAGGGGACAGTGAATTATTTTGAGCCTGGAAGGGCCCATGAGATTGAGGCCATCAGGGCAGAGATGCAACATAGAGACGGACTCATGATCGAGGGGTGGACGTAGTAATGGAAGCTATTGCCCAGGTTATTCACGAGTGTGAACACTGCACACAGTCTCTCCTGCTCTGGAAGACTGTTACAAGAGATGGAGCCTGACATCATGGACCAGATGGACTCAGCAGCTTTATAGGGACTGGTCCATGCACTAAGATAAGAGTGCACTTAGATAAGAGTGATGGTATATTGAAAATGCGGGATCTGAGCATGACATGAATGGTATGGAATAAGGGGTGGATAATGTCCTGGGTTCAGCAGTAGCAGTCATTTTTCTCCTTCTTGGTAGCTGGTGCAGTGCAGTGTTTTGACTTTCAGCTTGGAAACAGAGCTGATAACAATGATGTTTTGGTTTGGCCAAGGACTTTGTGAGCCTCATGCTCTGCCAGGGAGGAGAGGAAGCCAG
>NW_026640597.1:0-1149 GCF_028554395.1 Pezoporus wallicus | reverse complement strand
TGGGGCAGGGCTATGGGGCAGCTCTAGGTCAGTTCTATGGGGCAGGGCTATGGGGCAGCTCTAGGTCAGTTCTATGGGGCAGGGCTATGGGGCAGCTCTAGGTCAGTTCTATGGGGCAGGGCTATGGGGCAGCTCTAGGTCAGTTCTATGGGGCAGCTCTATGGGGCAGCTCTATGGTGCAGTTCTATGGGCTATGGGGCAGGGCTATGGGGCCACTCAGTGGGGCAGCTCTAGGTCAGTTCTATGGTGCAGGGCTATGGGGCAGGGCTATGGGGCAGCTCTAGGTCAGTTCTATGGGGCAGGGCTATGGGGCAGGGCTATGGGGCAGCTCTAGGTCAGTTCTATGGGGCAGGGCTATGGGGCAGGGCTAGGTCAGTTCTATGGGGCAGGGCTATGGGGCAGGGCTATGGGGCAGGGCTATGGGGCAGCTCTAGGTCAGTTCTATGGGGCAGGGCTATGGGGCAGGGCTGTGGGGCAGCTCTAGGTCAGTTCTATGGGGCAGCTCTATGGGGCAGGGCTATGGGGCCACTCAGTGGGGCAGCTCTAGGTCAGTTCTATGGTGCAGGGCTATGGGGCAGCTCTAGGTCAGTTCTATGGGGCAGTTCTATGGGACAGGTCTATGGGGTAGCGCTATGAGGCAGAGCTATGGGGCAGTGCTCTGGGTCAGTTCTAAGGGGCCACTCTATGGATCTGCTCTATGGGGCAGGGCTATGGAACCACTCTGTGGGTCAGTTCTATGGGTCAGCTCTATGGGGCAGGGCTATGGGTCTGCTCAATGGGTCAGCTCTATGGGGCAGCCCTATGGGTCAGTTCTATGGGTCAGCTCTATGGGTCTGCTCAATGGGTCAGGTCTATGGGGCAGCTCTATGGAGCAGCTCTATGGGGCAGCCCTATGGGTCAACTCTATGGTTCAGTTCTATGGGTCAGGGCTATGGGACCACTCTATGGGTCAGCTCTATGGGTCTGCTCAATGGGTCAGCCCTATGGGACCACTCTATGGGTCAGCTCTATGGGTCAGTTCATGGGTCAGCCCTATGGGACCACTCTATGGGTCAGCTCTATGGGTCAGTTCTATGGGTCAGTTCATGGGTCAGTTCATGGGTCAGGGCTATGGGACCACTCTATGGGTCAGCTCTATGGGTCTGCTCA
>NW_026640596.1:0-1141 GCF_028554395.1 Pezoporus wallicus | reverse complement strand
TATTACATCATTACTGCATCATAGAGCCCCATTATTACCTCATAGAGCCCCATTATTGGCTCATAGAGCCACGTTATTGCATCATAGAGACCCTTGATAACGACATAGAGCCCCATTATTGCCTCATAGACTTCATTAAAGCCTCCTAGAGCCCCATTGTTGCGACATAGAGCCCCATTATTGCCTCATAGAGCCCCATTATTGCCTCCTAGAGCCCCATTATTGCGTCATAGAACCCCCATTAGTGCATCATAGAGCCCCATGATTGCTTCATAGAGCCCCATTATAACCTCATAGAGCCAAATTTTCTCCCCATAGAGCCTATTATTGCCTCATAGAGCCCCATTATTGCATCATAGAGCCCCATTATTGCCTCATAAACCCTATTATAGCCTAACAGAGCCCCATTATAACCTTATAGAGCCCCATATAAGCCTCATAGAGCGCCATTATTGCCTCATAGAGCCCTATTATGGCCTCATAGAGCCCCATTATTGCCTAATAGAGCCCCGGTATTGCCTCATAGAGCCCAATTATTGCCTCCTATACCACATTATAGCCTCATGGGGACCCATTATTGCATTTATAGAGCCCCATTATTGCATTATTGCCTCATAGACCCCCATTGTTGCCTCATAGAGCCCCATTATTGCCTCATAGAGCCCCATTATTGCCTCATACAGCTCCATTATTGCATCATAGACCCCATTATAGCCTCCTGAAGCCGCATTATTGATTCATAGAGCCCCATTATAACCTCATAGAGCCTTATTATAGCCTCCTAGAGCCCCATTATTGCCTCATAGAGCCCCATTATTACCTCGTATAGCCCCGTTGTAGTCTCATAGAGCCCCATTATAACCCCATAGACGCCATTATAGCCTCGTAGACCTCATTATAGCCTCATAGAGCCTTATTATTGCCTCATATACCCCATTATAGCTTCATAGAGCCCCATTACTGCATCAGAGAGCCCCATTATTGCCTCATAGAGCCCCATTATTGCCTCATAGGGCCCCTTTATAACAGCATAGAGCCCCAATATTGCCTCATAGACCCTCATTGTTGCGCCATAGAGCCCCATTTTTGCGTCATAGAGCCCCATTAAAACCTCATAGAGCCCCATTGTTGCATCATAGAG
>NW_026640595.1:0-1161 GCF_028554395.1 Pezoporus wallicus | reverse complement strand
GAAGCCCCAAAGCAGCCTGAATCCATAGGGATACCCCCAAGTACCTATGGAAACGCCCCCAAATCCATAGGGATACCCCAGGCACCCATAAACCACCCTTCAAATCCATAGGGATACCCCCAAGCACCTATGGAACACCCCCCCAAACCCATAGGAAACCCCCAAGACACTATGAAGCCCCCCAAATCCATAGGACCATAGGACCCCCCCCCAAATCCATAGGGACACCCCCAAGCCCATACGGAGCCCCCACAAATCCATAGGACCCCCCCAAATCCATAGGGATAGCCCTAAGCCCCTATGGACCCCCCCCCAAATCCATAGGATACCCCCAAGGCCTATGGAACCCCCCAAATCCATAGGAACAACCCCCTCCCCAAACCCATAGGGATAGCCCCCAAATCCGTAAGGATACCTCCAAGCACCTATAGTACCCCCCCAAATCCATAGGGATACCCCCCAAATCCATAGGGATACCCCCAAGCACCTATAGAACCCCCCAAATCCATAAGAATACCCCCAAGCCCCTATGGAGCCCCCCCCAAATCCATAGGGCCCCCCCATACTCACAGCTGGCGGGAGTAGAGCCCCTCATCGATCTCGGCTTCGCCCCCGTTCTTCGCCATGCCCTGGGGGGGGACAAGGGGACAACGGCATCAGGGGGGGGGCATCAGATGGGGGGGACAATGGCATCAGATGGGGGGGACAATGGCATCAGATGGGGGGGACAATGGCATCAGATGGGGGGGACAATGGCATCAGATGGGGGGACAATGGCATCAGATGGGGGGGACAATGGACAACGGCATCAGATGGGGGGGACAATGGCATCAGATGGGAGGGGACATCAATGGCATCAGGGGGGACAATGGCATCAGATGGGGGAGACAATGGCATCGGATGGGGGGACAACAGATGGGGGGGGACAATGGCATCAGATGGGGGGACAATGGCATCAGATGGGGGGGACAACGGCATCAGATGGGGGGGACAATGGCATCAGAGGGGGGGACAATGGCATCAAATGGGGGGGACAATGGCATCAGATGGGGGGACAATGGCATCAGATGGGGGGACAATGGCATCAAATGGGGGGGACAATGGCATCAAATGGGGGGGGACAGTGACATCAGATGGGGGGGACAATGGCATCAGATGGGG
>NW_026640594.1:0-1174 GCF_028554395.1 Pezoporus wallicus | reverse complement strand
CAGCTCAGAGCCCAGCCCCATTGCCAGCCTGGCGTGCTTCAGCTGAGAGACCTGACCCATGGCCTGCTATGGGGGGATTAGCTCAGAGCCCAGCCCCATTGCCAGCATGGGGGGCTTCAGTTAAGAGCGCAGCACAATTGCCAGCAGGGGGGGCTTTAGCTCAGAGCCCAGCCCCATTGCCAGCCTGGGGGGCTTAACTCAGAGCCCAGCACCATTGCCAGGATGGGGGGCTTTAGCTCAGAGCCCAGCACCATTGCCAGCATGGGGGGCTTTAGCTCAGAGCCCAGCACCATTGCCAGCATGGGGGGCTTTAGCTCAGAGCCCAGCACCACTGCCAGCATGGGGGGCTTAACTCAGAGCCCAGCCCCATTGCCAGCATGGGCGGCTTCAGTTCAGATCCCAGCACCATTGCCAGCATGGGGGGCTTCAGTTCAGAGCGCAGCACCATTGCCAGCATGGGGGGCTTTAGCTCAGAGCCCAGCACCATTGCCAGGATGGGGGGCTTTAGCTCAGAGCCCAGCCCCATTGCCAGCATGGGAGGCTTTAGCTCAGAGCCCAGCACCATTGCCAGCATGGGGGGCTTCAGTTCAGAGCCCAGCACCACTGCCAGCCTGGGGGGCTTCAGTTCAGAGCCCAGCCCCATTGCCAGCATGGGGGGCTTTAGCTCAGAGCCCAGCCCCATTGCCAGCATGGGGGGCTTTAGCTCAGAGCCCAGCCCCATTGCCAGCATGGGGGGCTTTAGCTCAGAGCCCAGCCCCATTGCCAGCATGGGGGGCTTTAGCTCAGAGCTCAGCACCATTGCCAGCATGGGGGGCTTCAGTTCAGAGCGCAGCACCATTGCCAGCATGGGGGGCTTTAGCTCAGAGCCCAGCACCATTGCCAGCATGGGGGGGCTTCAGTTCAGAGCGCAGCACCATTGCCAGCATGGGGGGCTTCAGCTCAGAGCCCAGCCCCATTGCCAGCCTGGGGGGCTTCAGTTCAGAGCCCAGCACCATTGCCAGCATGGGGGGCTTCAGTTCAGAGCCCAGCACCACTGCCAGCCTGGGGGGCTTCAGCTCAGAGCCCAGCACCATTGCCAGGATGGGGGGCTTTAGCTCAGAGCTCAGCACCATTGCCAGCATGGGGGGCTTCAGTTCAGAGCCCAGCACCATTGCCAGCCTGGGGGCTTTAGCTC
>NW_026640593.1:0-1130 GCF_028554395.1 Pezoporus wallicus | reverse complement strand
GGGATGCTATGGGGATGCTATGGGGATGCTGTGGGGATGCTGTGGGGATGCTATGGGGATGCTATGGGGATGCTGTGGGGATGCTATGGGCATGCTATGGGGATGATATGGGGATGCTATGGGGATGCTATGGGGATGATATGGGGATGCTATGGGGATGCTGTGGGGCTGCTATGGGGATGCTATGGGGATGCTGTGGGGCTGCTATGGGGATGCTATGGGGATGCTGTGGGGCTGCTGTGGGGATGCTGTGGGGCTGCTATGGGGATGCTATGGGGATGCTATGGGGATTCTGTGGGGATGCTATGGGGATGCTATGGGGATGCTGTGGGGATGCTATGGGGATGCTGTGGGGATGCTGTGGGGATGCTATGGGGATGCTATGGGGATGCTATGGGGATGCTGTGGGGATGCTATGGGGATGCTATGGGGATGCTGTGGGGATGCTATGGGGATGCTGTGGGGATGCTGTGGGGATGCTGTGGGGATGCTGTGGGGATGCTATGGGGATGCTGTGGGGATGCTGTGGGGATGCTATGGGCTGCTGGGGGCTGCTATGGGGATGCTATGGGGATGCTATGTGGGGATGCTGTGGGGATGCTGTGGGGATGCTGTGGGGATGCTGTGGGGATGCTATGGGGATGCTGTGGGGATGCTGTGGGGATGCTATGGGGATGCTATGGGGATGCTATGGGGATGCTGTGGGGATGCTATGGGGATGCTGTGGGGATGCTGTGGGGCTGCTATGGGGATGCTGTGGGGCTGCTATGGGGATGCTATGGGGATGCTATGGGGATGCTGTGGGGATGCTGTGGGGATGCTGTGGGGATGCTGTGCTGGGATGCTGGGGATGCTGGGATGCTGTGGGGATGCTATGGGGATGCTATGGGGATGATATGGGGATGCTATGGGGATGCTGTGGGGCTGCTATGGGGATGCTGTGGGGATGATATGGGGATGCTATGGGGATGCTGTGGGGATGCTATGGGGATGCTGTGGGGATGCTATGGGGATGCTATGGGGATGATATGGGGATGCTATGGGGATGCTATGGGGATGCTGTGGGGCTGCTATGGGGATGCTGTGGGGATGATATGGGGATGCTATGGGGATGCTGTGGGGCTGCTATG
>NW_026640592.1:0-1140 GCF_028554395.1 Pezoporus wallicus | reverse complement strand
TTTAGGTATGAAGCCGAGGAGAGACTGCAATGATGGTGACCCCGTTGCAAAGCTGCTTGTGTGCTGAAGAAGCAGAGCACTAGCTTTCCCTGCTGCTCCTTCTGCCGTGTGAGCAGATGCCACTGTTCATTCTGTGCTGACTGTGTTGCTGCGCAGCAGAGAGCAGGCTCTGGACTGATTCCATTCAAATGCTTTTCCTGTATGAAAGTGAGCAGTGAAAGCAACGATGGAGGCACCAATGTAAAGGGATTGTGTGCTGAACAGGTCCAGCACCAGCTTTCAATCCTGGCTCTTCTGCTGTGGGAGCAGAGGCCAAACGTTCGTGCTGTACTAACTGTGCTGCTGGGCAGCTGAGAGACACCACCTGAGAATTTGGATTCAAATGGACTTTTAGGTATGAAACCGAGGAGAGACTGCAATGATGGTGACCCCGTTGCAAAGCTGCTTGTGTGCTGAAGAAGCAGAGCACTAGCTTTCCCTGCTGCTCCTTCTGCCGTGTGAGCAGATGCCACTGTTCATTCTGTGCTGACTGTGTTGCTGCGCAGCAGAGAGCAGGCTCTGGACTGATTCCATTCAAATGCTTTTCCTGTATGAAAGTGAGCAGTGAAAGCAACGATGGAGGCACCAATGTAAAGGGGATTGTGTGCTGAACAGGTCCAGCACCAGCTTTCAATCCTGGCTCTTCTGCTGTGGGAGCAGAGGCCAAACGTTCGTGCTGTACTAACTGTGCTGCTGGGCAGCTGAGAGACACCACCTGAGAATTTGGATTCAAATGGACTTTTAGGTATGAAACCGAGGAGAGACTGCAATGATGGTGACCCCGTTGCAAAGCTGCTTGTGTGCTGAAGAAGCAGAGCACTAGCTTTCCCTGCTGCTCCTTCTGCCGTGTGAGCAGATGCCACTGTTCATTCTGTGCTGACTGTGTTGCTGCGCAGCAGAGAGCAGGCTCTGGACTGATTCTATTCAAATGCTTTTCCTGTACGAGTGTTAGCAGTGAAAGCAACGATGGATGCACCAATGTAAAGGGGATTGTGTGCTGAACAGGTCCAGCACCAGCTTTCAATCCTTGCTCTTCTGCTGTGGGAGCAGATGCCAAACGTTCGTGCAGTACTCACTGTGCTGCTGGGCAGCTGAGACCGC
>NW_026640591.1:0-115417 GCF_028554395.1 Pezoporus wallicus | reverse complement strand
GATCATGGGCACTTTAGTAAGATTTGGTTCATCCAGCCTACACGTTTTATGGTATTTTCAGTCTCTTCTTTAACTGATGAGAAGAAATGGATGACAGCACTGAATGATGAGACAGTCCAAGCTAGTAATACTAGCAACTAATGCTGCTCACTAGTCTCCTCCACACAGGTCTACTGGTTATACCTTCCTTGGAGGCTGGCATGTAGCAATGGCATCTCATGGTCATAGGTTCTCACAGTCTGGAGCATTATGTACTCACTTTGTCACTGGTCAACCAGCCTTGTCATGGATATGTGCCCTCAGCACCCAAGGGCATCTCCATGGTGTCTTCACGATCTCTTTAAAGAGGTACCATTCTCTTGCAGCTCCCCTTCCCTTAACATCGGCAGAAACTAATGGAGGGCGTGTAGTACCTCGGAAAAGGGCTGGTAAGTCTCCAGCAGTGAGGCTTACCCACACTGGGATAGTTACTGAGCTTCTTTACCCTTGCCAATGGTCCAAGATACACAGTGCTAATCCTGTGCCTGTGTCATTGCCTTTGAAGACATACCTGTGGATGTCAGAGCAGGTTTGAATTTCATCTCCAAAATAATGACCTGGTTTCTTCTTTATTCACAATCGAATTGTATGCAAAACCATGATTCTTCCATAATTTTCTTCTGTGTTCTTTCTGCAAGGGAAAATTGACACAGATCTAGAGTATAATTATCATAACTTCCATTCATAATAGAAGTATCTAATTTCCAGGATGCATTCTGTATTAAAGACTACTGCTTTAAAAATAAAAACAACCACCGAGTCCTCAGGTCAACTGTGGCACCATGAAAAGCGTTATCTATGTTCTGAATGTATATATTTTTTAAAATCCATCCATCTCCAAAAGTTACCGTATATCACAGCAGACTGTCCAAAGTGACATAAAAACAGCCAGCAGATCAGAAGTAGCAATGCCATTAAAATATTGTGTGTCTGTTTTTCTGCATGTATGGTGCGGGACAGCTGAGCCTGTTTTGTTTCTATTAGAAAAACATATCATCTCAAAGTTGTAACTACTGCAGCCTCGGGAAGATGTTACATGGCTAGGTCAAGCCTGGCCACCTTTTCCATGGGAATTGTGAGAAACTTCTGGTTTCACTGTCAGTTCCAAAAAAAGATAATAAAATAAATACAGTAATTGCCTCAGTTTAGAGACTCTTTTCCCAATTAGCTTTGCTGTGTGTGGCTAATGCAAACTAATCATACTCTGGAGTGCTAAAATGTACAGGGTGCATCAGAGTGCCTCATGTCTCGTGGGGTGTGATTGTTTAATGATAATGATGCCCCCTGCAGAGGCACCTTATTGCTCTTTTTGCAAAAACAATCTTTATTGAGGGGAATTAATTGCATTGTTGTTGATAGCAAGAAATAAGTTAATATTTTGAAACGATCTTTCTGGTTTGCAAAGCTTAAAGGAATGTCCACACAATTATGTCAAATAAATGACCTGCTTTGAAAGTATCTCTATATATTACATTTGGATTCCAAAGTCACTCTGAAAATTTGATTTCACTGAGAGTCTTGAAATGCTGAGAAGAATTAATCCCTGTACCATGGGTACCTTGTATTGCTGCCTAAAAATTAATCTCTCAACTGACTGTTGTCTAGTTAGAGGCAAATTTGTAGTTACACTGGATTCCCACAGCATATTTACTCTATGCAAAGGATCTGAGAGCAACTTTTATGGTAGGGTTTTTAATTAGTGTGGTGTATAAAAGCAGCAAAGTTAATAAGGATGAAATTTGCTGGTGTGCTGACTTCCATTGAAGGCAATTGCCTTAGAGTCATGGTCATAGCCTAGTCTTAAACATCCAATATTATTGCACTGACACTACATAGATTTTGGAAGATGCAGCTCACAGTTCCCAAATGAAAAAGATACAAGCATCAACATACACTTTACATACATACTCCTATCTACCCACTAATATATCTCCAGAATGATGGCTAATTTACTTATCTCATGTATGGATGGATGCATTTACCATGTATGTAGCGTTGCAACAAATGAAAATATTGGAAATGTGTGGCCCTGCGGCAGCATATGTGTAGGCATACCTGAATGTATAAGCATGAATACAGCAAAGCAACTCTGTGGTCACCTGTAGTGGGGCTCACTCTGTGTGTGGGGCTGCAGCATGCAAGCAGGAGCTCACAAGGCTCCATTGCTGCCTCTGCATCTGGTCGTGGACAAGCCAATCCCTTGCTCCTGCTCCTGGTGACCCCAGCATGATGCAGAGGTCTAGGTAATGAGGGGGGTTTATTGCTTTGGGGGGTTTGGCATACTCCTCCTTCTTGCTGGAGGTATGTGATCTCTGCTACCACTCTGGACCAGTGTCCCATTCCTGTCCCTGTGAGAGGGCAAATGTTACACTCTGTGTATTGGGTTTGCATGGCAAGGGTTTGGTAGCAGAGGGGCTACAGGGTGGCTTCTGCATCTGACAAGAGCCAATGCATCTGACTCCAAGACAGACCCACCACTGGCCAACGCTGAGCCCATCAGTGATGGCGTTTTTTTATTTCACTTAATTTTGTTCATATAGAAATAATTTCCATGTACACAATCCTAGTTGCAGTTAAAAAGAATTGGCTCACCAATATACGAGCACCCCGCCTTTCATCTGTATGAAGCCATGATCTTGGATCAGCTTCTATTTTAAATATAAAATATTAAATCTGGATAAACTAATTTATGTTGTGTAAAGGCTGGTTGCTTCCTCTTCAGAGAGTGAATGGATATTCTGATTTTTTTTTCCACCTTTCCAGCTGGAAAAACAGCTGAACATGGCATTGCTTGAGTGCAGGTTTCTTATTTGCACAGAGAAAAGATGGACTTTTCATCATGCATTTAAATTATTTCAGCCCCTACAAAAAAAGAAGCATATTTGATCTGGCTCCCGTTAGGTGAGTCAGTAATAATACTATCAAAAAGTAATAAATCTCTTTTTTCAAACCTATATGGCAAGGTCAGTCATTCTCTAGAACTTTGTTTCAGTAGTTTTGATGGATAGAAAAATGAAAATTTGAAACGTTCAGGGACGCTAGGGGTGTTGACAGAAAGTCAAGGAAAAGAATGTGCCAGAGAGCAATAGAAATCAGGAAAAGCAGTACAGGTGCTGGAAGAGATGGGATAGATAACAAATGAAACTGAGAGAAAAGACATTCCACAGTCTTGCAAGACAGCAAGGGAAAGCAGGAAGGAATTGGCAGTGGGAGCAGGCCCCTCCAATGTCCCTGACCTGCCTGGTTTGGATGATGACAGTGCTATATGTATGTGAGCAGAAAACATGAAACAGGATAATCTAACACAGAGAACCAACTTGGTCCTTGAAAAGCAAAGAAAGCAGCATGCAACCTGCAGGTGAAGAACTGTCTCTGCAGCCATCCAGGTTCCTTCTTGTTGGGTGTCACTGCCTGGTACCAGGTAGGTCTGGAAAGAACAGTAGTTCTGGTAGGTGGGAAAGAACAGTTCACCCATGTCCTGACTGCCTGAGTATTGGGATCACAGCCCTGTGGACCCATTTCAGTAACAAATTGCTGCTCTGAGCAGTCTCATAAAAGATGGTACTTACAGGAGATATCTGTAGATAGTCTCTTGGAAAACATCTGTTTGACCCAACTGATGTCAATGAATGAATGAGAAATTGACAATGTTGCTGTGGGTTGCACAGTGTTTGGGAAAGTTGTGGTTTATTTTTGTCTGGTTTTTGTTTGGTTTGGGTTTTGTAAGCTGTAGAAATTGGTGAGAGAAAAGCTTTTATAAAAATTTAGAACTACTCTGTGGTGGTGGTAGACTGGTGTTTGAGGGATAGGGGGCTGAAAACTAAGACCTTCAAAGGTAGGAAGGGCCATCCTGGGGAAAACAGAAATCTCTTAAAAGCTGCGTTATATACATGTGGGTTTGTTTAATGTGTGGCATATAATGCAGTTAACCTCCTTACAAAGTCGCTGCTTAGAGAGCAATATGAAAGGAAATCCTGACGAAAGGCACCAGTGTAAATCTGACATTGCATGTAGCAGTCAGCTTTGTGCGTTGTAATTGGAGAGGACAGAATAGCTGTTTATTCAGAGGGGAGAATGATGTTATAAATTTCACATATGAGATTAAAAAGTAACTAGACTTCATTTTAAAATGTCCTTCCCCTTTATTCCTCTCTATTTCAGCCACAGTCCTTGTTTGAGATCTTTGCAAGGGAAAGAGAATTACTGATCCTGCTCCATATGAGGGAGTGGGAAGCAAATGCAAATGGGGGAGGCAAGCACTTCTGGACTCCAGATGTGATGCTCTGCAAGGCTTATGTTGTCCCGTCTCCAGCAGCGATTCCTCCACAGGTCTCATTAACCTTGTGAAATTGGGCAGGAAAAGGCCAAGAGCATGGTCCTTCCAGAGTCCTTCCACTTGCTCCAGGCTTCAGAAGAGGGGCTCGGCTGCGGGATGGGGCTTGGCATGTGCAGCCTGCCCAGGATGCTGCAAGGGGGTTGTTAAGTACCCATACTTCATCTGCTGTGGAGGAGCCATAGTCTTTGCTGCAGAGCTGGGGTGCCCTGCAAAATATGGAAAATGCTTTCCAATCAAGAGAGAACTCTATATACATAATAAATGTGTGATTTTTCTGATGGCTGTGCACAGCAGAAATGCTGCAGAATAGGCTGTTTGTCTTGTCAGAGCACTTAAGTTAAATGGGGCACTTTGTGCCATTGTTTTGATCTTCAAAATAAGAGAAAATTGAATGTAAAGAGCTGTAGAGAACTTTCAAAAGCACATGAGCAATTAGGAGCAGAAGTCCTTTGGGCTGAATAATCACTTCTGAATATTTTTCTTTTCCTGTATCCTTAAGTCCCCTCAAAGTACTGATGGAAGAATAGGTCTGGGAAAGCTTGACTTCCTCTGGATTGTTTGTCCTGTTGGTGAATCTCTGGATGTTTCAAGTCATTTTAGAGTTTCTCCTACCCACTGGTGGCTAATTTTACTGGGTTGATAATATAAAACAGTCCTGACACTGACAAGCTTCTGTTTTACTGGAAGTCTGTCTCCGAGTTTTTCTATCAAAAGATTAGCATGATGGAGATTGACAGGTATAAATGCCATGTGTGCGTATATATGTGTGCATGTATATATGAAATTTTAGAGAGGAAACTTTCCTTCTTAGGGTGTAATGGTGGCCAAGTCTGCATTCCTCTTCTAGCACCACCATCCAGAATGTCATAAAGCTGAAAATATATTGTCCATGCACATGTCCTTTTAGCTCCAGCCTTGCAGGTGTTGCCTTGGAGTCTGCCACACTGAGCTCTTTTAAGGACTTTTACTAATATTTGTAAATACAACCAAGTATGGAAGTCTTACTTATGATCACTGTATAAGTACATCATAGCTAGCTTAGCAATACAGTTGGGAGGTCATGCTATAGAACTGCTTCTTACCTTACACTATTAAATATGGATCACACCATTTATATTGAAACATAGATAGAAATTGCAAAATATGTGAACAGTCTAAAGCAGGAAGGAAAAGCAAGCATGTTATTGTTGTTAGACTTCCATGTATCCCTCCAAAAGGGGATTCCATGGCACCAAAGTCAGTAAACAGATGTGCATGTACATGTGCACGATACTGAAATGCCCATCCAATTACAGCTTATCCTCATAAAAAGGTTACTGCCCAATACTGTCAAGGTCAATGAGTAATTATCTGCTTCGCATGTATCAGTCATGCAAGTTTAACCTGCCCAGCACTTCTAATTTTCCACCCGAGTATGCAAGCATTTCCTGCAACCACACATGGGAAGTTGTGCTGACGGGTTGTCTCAAGCCCTGGCATCCCACCCCACCAAGTGTGGTGTGCCTGGGCCTGCAGCCCAAAAACTTAGATGACAGCCCTTGATTTTAAGCAAATTATGTGAGAAAACCTTCCTCTGCTACTGTTCTTCTTGGTGTTTTGTGAAAATAAGACTTGTGCAAAGCATAATTTGGCAGAATAAAGCCCTAAAAGTTTAAAGATGTAATACAATATAAGGACTTTAGTGTGTTACATACATGGAAAAGCAGTTTAACTTAAAAAATGCAACCTGTCATGATAAAGTGCAATTTACTTCAATAATGCAAGCTGTTACATAATTATATTAACTGGAAAAACTAGATTAGTCTTAAATTGATTGGGCTAAAGCATCTTTTCAAGCCTTGAAACCTCTTTGTAATTCCCTTTGCTCCAGCAAGTTCTGCCTTCCAGCTTTAAAACTGAATAATGACATCATGTTGTTACTTTATTATCCTTCTTTTCCTTTTTTTTAAAAAAAAAGGTATTAAAAATTGGAAGATTAAAAAAAAAGCAGATTAATTGTAATGAGTCTTTAAACTGACAAAAGCAAAGCAGCAACAACAAAATAATAGCAGTGTCTCTTCTTTCAATAATTCTTCGTCATCAATATGGCATCTCACTCTCCTTTCTTGATCTTCTGGTTCCTTCTACATTTGCTGTGCATGTTCAAAAACCTACCTGATATTTGGATTGTTGTTATTGCACCTTAAGTAAATAACTGCCTGTGTTGCACTGTGTTGCTGTATTTTCCAACATCTGTATTTTTATTTCTTTTAAGAAAATTAAATTTTATAAGTATTCACTGCATTTAGAGAATCTTCTAAAGCAAAACCTTCTATACACTTTCTCATCTATGTAAGGTACTATAAAACTGTTTATAAAATGAAACTAATGAGATTTGGAGCACGCTGTTACCTGATATTAAGCTGTTTTGATGAGTGAGGCAAACTGCTGTGGTTAACAAATGTAAAACCATCAGTTTCATTGATACAGGTTTATGTATGTGTGAAATAAATCAAAGCATGGGTGATGATGAACAGTTTCTGTAGAATTCTGTGAAAGGTTAAGAACTAGTTATTTTTAGGAATTACGTGAATCTACCAGAGACAGTGATTGCCTAAATGACCATTGTAATTACCAATTACTTTTTGAAGCAGAGAATATACTCACAGCATGCAGTCCTCTGAATACAAGCAGGCATTAGCCCATTTATGTACTAATGCACACAATTTAGCTCCTGAAAAGGGCAGATGGGAACACAATGAAAGATATAATAGATACTGCCTAATATCATTCCCTAAGAATATTGGATTCATCAAAGATTAATATTACTTTATGTCAGATTGGTTTTTTTATAAACCAGTCAAACTATATTTCATCACATTTTTGCACTCGTTATTGTGGTGGCAATGTAAATAATACCTCTGCAATCAAAATTTGGTCAACTATTGACTAGTTAAACACAGAATATCCAGCATAATCAGTAAAGTTTCATCTACCCATAAAAAGGTAGGCAACCTTCCTTTGCTAATGTCTTTCTTCTGATTTTGCTCTGTGTGGTAACTTCCAGACAGGGTGTTTTCCATCTCATTGACGTTATCTGGATGCCAGTGAAATGAAGGTCATTTCTGGTGAAGGAAATGAAAGGAAAGAGTTGTGGTCAATGGCTCAATGTTCTGCTGGAGACCAGTAATGAGTGGTGTCCCTCAGGGATTGGTGTTGGGACCGGTCTTGTTTAACATCTTTGTCGCTGAAATGGACAATGGGATTGAGTGCGCCCTCAGCAAGTCTGCCGATGACACCAAGCTGTGCAGTAAGCTCAGCACTCTAATAAACATTAATAGCTCTGCCAAATCCCTCCTGCCCTAAATAGCCAACTCTTCTTTTACAGCATCTGCTGTCTGAAAGGGCTTTCATTTGTTTTTACCAATATGAATAGTCAATAATTCAGTACCACATGAATGGGAAGCTTCTATAAAACCTAAATGTCCTTCATTGCACCTTGATGCGTTGTTATAAAATATAAAAATATGCTAGAAAAATCTAACTTTATTGTGAATAACCCCCATGAACAGTGTTGAACAGGAATATTCTCCATGCTGAAGAAAATGTCTATTGACATACTGGCTAAAAAAGCTGGAGTTTTCAAAAGGACCACTGACTCTCAATGTAAATTTAGCTCTTAACAAACTTTATACATGTCTGAACATCAAAATTCCAAACTCATCTCTACAGGCAGTGCCTCTGAATCCAAATTGAATGGGTAGAATCCCCCCTATGGCAGTGAAATCCATAACACCTTCCTCTACTCTCTGTCAATCTAAGGATTGCTTTTGTTTGAGGAAAGAAGGAAAGAAAACACTCCTTACAAGCACTCTCAGCAGTTTGGAGGGAGGACAACTGCATGCGTTGCCAGATGAGTGTTTTGGAAGCTTAGCACAGGAGAAATAGGGTAACATTAAGGGCAGTGACTGGGTAAGTATAAGAGCAGGTATGAAAAGAGAGAGGTGGTGTAATTAAGGGATGAAGTGAAGTAGTGGTGTCTAATGGATTTTAGATAACAGATGTCGTTAAGGGTGATTCAGAAGATTGAACTGTACAACACAAATCAGTGTGGAAACTGTGGACCAAACCAAGTAGAGAGAAGCATCACTACTTATGGTGGAGAAGTGTTGGTGTGCTTTGTGCACTACCATCTCTAAAAGGGACTGAGCTAACAAGAGATGATTAGTTTTCTAGGGGCAGAGGTTAAGGATGTTAGCGAGAGGGTTGATGTGTTATAGTCAACAGAACTGAGAATGAATCCTGTATTTGTGCATGTGGAAATTAAATGATAGAAGAAAGGCAGCAAGAGAAGTTTCAAAAGAGGTTGGGATGCGAAAGAAGAGAAAAGCACATTTTTGGTTCTGTGCTAGTTCTGCATTAAAATTCCTAAGTAAATCTTGGCAAACTTGCCCATGCAAATTGCTTTTTGGCTGGCACCATTTGCAAATGTTAGATTAAGACAGTGAAATCTTGTTGCAGAATGACTCTAAGAGTAGAACCATAGAGTTCTGGAGGACTGTGCAAGCAAGGCAGGGGGTGGCCCCCACAGGTAGCCAGAGACCGGACCTGGGAGGAGAATGTGGAGGAAGTTGTGGGGGCTAACCAATACTGTTATGCCAAGAAGGAGTGGCTGAATACCACTCCTATATATGTGTGAACTGCGTCACAAATAAAGTAGAAGTTGCTTATCACCCATACTGGGTTGGCCTGTCTGCTTCTCCTCGCCGCTTACAAATGGCGCCCGAACAGGGACGCGGACTACAGGGCCCTGGTCGACGGGGACCCGGGATACAGGGCCCTGGTCGACGGGGACCCGGGATACAGGGCCCCGACTAGCGGGGACCCGGGATACAGGGCCCCGACTAGCGGGGACCCGGGATACAGGGCCCCGACTAGCGGGGACCCGGGATACAGGGCCCCGGTTTAACGGGGACCCGGATACAGGGCCCCGGTCGACGGGGACCCGGGATACAGGGCCCCGACTAGCGGGGACCCGGGATACAGGGCCCCGGTCGACGGGGACCCGGAACGGCGAGTGAGCGGCGCCGGCGGCAGCGGCCGGGAAGCGCGGGCAATGCTGCTGCGGTGGCGTGACGGGCCCGGGTGCTTGGACTAACCGAAAGAATCCGCCGCTGGGGCCTACCAGACACTGCTGCGTCGGGAGGCCGATCCGGAGACCGAGGTTACAGGACGATCCAGGAGAAGACGATCCGGAAAAAGCCGCCATGAAAATGGACCGAGAGGTAGCCCTGGACTTATTACAGCGCTTTTTAGAAAAGCGGGGACTTAAGCCTGAAACTCTAAAGCAGCTAGCGGGTCTGGTGGCTTTAGGGGAGGCTAAGGGATTCTTTGCAGATCCTAATACAGTATTTGAGGAGAGTGAGTGGCGAAAGTTTGGTGATGAGTTATTTGATTCAATGCTTAATGATGATAAAACGGCAAAGAAACTCGGTAAACCGTGGAGAGAAGTGATAAATTGCATAAAAAATACAAGGCGGAAAAGAAAATCGCCGCTGTAGCAACAGAGAAGCTAGGGACAGACATCCCCGGTCGGTTAAGGCCGGGGGAAGATTATAACTCATTTCCCCCGACTTGCGGGGCTCTGCCTGTGCTCGGAGCGCAGGGTTTTTCCCCCTCCCTTTCTCCCCCTCCCTCCTCATCAGAAGGTGCAGCGGAGGATGCACAACTCCCTGCCCCCCACTCCCCCAGTCGAGCTCTGAAAAGCAGAGGGATTCCGACAGCAGGGACTTTGAAAAAGACAGAGAGAGTGTAATAGAAGGTATACGTATCATAAATGTCGAGGAATCCGGAAGAAGGAGGGCGGTGTCCCGATGCCGGATCAACTGGGACGCCATTTTAAAATACGCAGTAGAAAATAAAGACTACACCCTAACGAGCGATCTGGAAGATCTGCGAGCCTTCCCAGTCCGATACGAACCAGATGGACTGGGAGGAACACAGGGAACTCACTATGCCCTAGATTGGAAATTTTTAACACAGTTACGAAGTACAGTGAACGAATCAGGACTGCACGGTGAGCCCACAAAACAGATGTTAAGTTATATTTGGAGTGGTACAGTGCTATGTCCTGAGGATATTAAAGGTATAATTAGAATGATAATGACACAAGCGCAGCAGCTATTGTGGCAGGCGCATTGGCAACAGCTCTGTGACAGATCATCAAACCTGCCCAGAGGCCAAAACGACCCGCTGTTTGGTGTTACTACAGAACAATTGATGGGAACTGGGCGATTTGCTAGTGCGGACATTCAGGTGCAAATGGGACCAGATGTCTGTCTGGAATCCATGCGTACTGCCCGGGAAGCCATGCAAAGAGTGCGCACGGCGCCCCCTACCCCCTCGTACATGTCCATTAAACAGGGAAAAGATGAAACATTTGCTGATTTTGTGGACAAAGTAACCACAGCCATCGGCTTAGCAGACACTCCGGAATATATGAGGGGTCCGCTGCTGCGCCAGTGTGTCACGGAAAATAGCAACGCTTATACAAAGAGCATTTTAGTTACCCTACCCGCAGATGCCACCATAGAACTTATGTTAGAACGCATGAGCAGGGTGCCAGTAGGACCGCAGGCACTACTTGTAGAAACTGTTAAGGAAATGGGAAAAGAGATAGCTCAGGCACAGAGGGAGGCAGCGCAGGCTCAGGTACAGGCTTTTGCAGCGCTGGGTCCTCTCCGGTCCAACAACGTAGGGCCAGCACAACCAAGAAGCGAATGCAAGCCGCAGATTCGTTGCTACAGATGTGGCGGAAGACACTTGAAACGGTACTGCAGAAGGCCTGTTTGGTGTTCTAATTGTCACCGAAATAGCCACAGCACAGAAGCTTGCAGCTGCTCGGGAAACGGACAGATGAGCGCGAATGGCCGCCGCGCGCAGATAACAATTGCGGCCCCTGCTCACGCCGCCACCCAGTGGTCAGCGCCAAGTGCGACACCGTCGACTGCCGCCCAGTGGCCAGCGCTAAGAGCGACACCAGCAGCCGGGAGCAGCTGCCCGCAGCCAACCTGCAGCCCGCCACTAGAGGGAGCCTCGGCCTGGACCTGGCAACCGCAGTAGATGCGACCCTCATTGATCAACGACCGCGTAAGATCCCCACAGCAGTCCGAGGACCACTAATGATAAATGGACAAGCCCATGGAGCATTGCTGCTTGGGCGATCCTCCAGTGGACTGAAGGGTCTGTTCATATTACCTGGACTGATTGATGCAGACTTTACTGGAGAAATTTGCATTGTAGCTCAAACATTATTTCCCCCGATTCATATCCCTGTAGGGAGCAAGATTGCCCAGCTAATCCCCTTGCCACAATTAACTGCTGCAATGCAAGATACTGGTTCCTTGGCCAAGCGGGGGTCCCAAGGATTTGGCTCCACGGGAGGCCTGGTAATGCTAACTGTCCCAATGACTACCAGACCTGTAGTGGACTCCACATGGTCTCGAGGGAACGAGCGTCTAAATTTACCGGCATTACTGGACACTGGAGCAGATATCACCATAATAAACACTGACAAGTGGCCACACTGGTGGCCGTGCCACCCCACCCTGGGTGGAGTTGAGGGCGTTGGTGGCACTGCTTCTGTGCAACGCAGCTCTGATTTAATACAGGTGTCCGTTGAAGGTCAGGTTGCTTCTATCTATGCAACCATTATGCCGCTCCCCACTGGGGTAAATGCCCTAATCGGCCGAGATGTGCTAGACCAGCTGGGACTGGTGCTGACTAACCAGCATTTTTAGGAGCGGTCGCTGCACAATGGACTTTCCCGATCCAGCTCACATGGACTACTAACACTCCGGTGTGGGTCGAGCAGTGGCCGCTGAAAAAGGAAAGTCTGGAGCAAGCACAGCTTTTAGTACAGGAACAATTACAACAGGGACATGGATGTGAAGAGTTTGATGGAATGTGTTGTATGAGTCTCTCTGATTATGCTAATTCGATGTACGTACAGCTGAGAACCCTGGCTCAGCTTACCCAGCAATAGTAAATGAGCAGTATTCTAAGAATAATTAGATGGTTGTTTTCACGGGGCATTACAGGTTAAGTCAAACACTGTTTAAAAGTATTGCACTTATGTATCATTGTTAGGTTAATCATCGTAGCTATTAGACTTGTTTATAGTTGTGTGATAAAACAGGTGAACAGAATAACCCATAATGCCTTGCTTGCACAAAGAAAAAGGGGGGAATTGTTGCAGAATGACTCTAAGAGCAGAACCATAGAGTTCTGGAGGACTGTGCAAGCAAGGCGGGGGGGTGGCCCCCACAGGTAGCCAGAGACCGGACCTGGGAGGAGAATGTGGAGGAAGTTGTGGGGGCTAACCAATACTGTTATGCCAAGAAGGAGTGGCTGAATACCACTCCTATATATGTGTGAACTGCGTCACAAATAAAGTAGTAGTTGCTTATCACCCATACTGGGTTGGCCTGTCTGCTTCTCCTCGCTGCTTACAAAATCTAACTGGCTACAGCTTTGACTTACAGCGGAATATTGCAAAGAAATTTGGGGGACACAGGGACACAGGGACAGACAGCACATTACATGATTTTGAGGCCAATCTCATTTTATAGAGCAACTTTTTACTCCAGGATAAATAAAATGGGTTAAAAGCAATGTGTCAGGCAGCAGCAAGGAAGTCAGTGGCAGCCCATGACAGCTGTCATGCTCAGCAGTGTGCATTATATCATGGACATGGACATAATTTATAAGAGAAAGGTAATTGTTGGCTAGAAAGCTGCAATAATCGCCTTCCTTTTCTGAGATTTTATTGTCTCCAGCATCTGTTGTCTGAGACTGGGGCCAAAGCTTCTGCTTGCCTCTCTTACTTCTTGAATTTGCAATGCCTCGGCACAGCCACCAAAGTTATAGGGCCTCTGAAGGTAGCAGAGCAGGTACAGATGCTGAAAACCTCCCACTCCATTACGTATGCTGATCTTCTGATGTCATTCTTCAAAGCATGCCATTAGCACCAAATGTGGGTACCAGCTGTGCAGCTGTGGCCCAGGACCAGTGGGGGAGCTTCCCGGTGCTACAGAGCAGCTCTCAGAGGAGAGCTAAAGAATACTGAGAAGCAGCAGAATAGTTCCTATGCAGTCTCAGGCATAAAACATGAGTCAAATATATCTGAAAAAAAGCCCTGTCATAAGCAGCTCAATGAATCAGAGAAATTTTAAGCTTTTTAAATTAGTTGAAGCACCAAATTGGCAATCTCAGTTCTGAATAGTCATTCCTTATCTTGTCATCCTCTTATCTTCTTCAACAGGAAAAGCCACCAAGACAAAACTACAGGTTGACCATATACTTCTCTTGCGATTCTCTTTGCCAGCCAAGTAAGAGCCTGAGGAAGAGATTTCTTAGTCCTCTGCTGCAACAACATAGCCTATATAGGAACTATGTAGACGATATATGAACCCATGGAGCAGAAAGGAAAAGGAAAGCTTGAGAAAAGTCAGAACCCCAGAAACAAGAATAATTTGTTTATCAAAGGATGGAAAAAACCAGGAAAAAGGTAGCGCAGCTGAAAAATACAATATTAAAGCTGCCGAGAGGAACAGCATGGCAAAAAAAGCAGGAAAACGAGAAGACAATGAAAAGTAATAAAAGCTTCAAATATTGCTTTGATCATTAATGCAGGCTAAAGATGCTGTGGAATAAAATAAAAGGGTTCTACGGGGGGGGAAGATTAAAAATAGCTTTTAAGAATAAAGTCATACCAGGATGCACGTCTAAAGGTAAACCTAACACTGGGGCTGGAAACAGTCTAATACTGCATTTGGATACATGTGCTTTAAGACCTTTAAGGCTTAACTGCATTTTGATGTCAGCATGATGTGATAGTTGTGATCCAATACTTTAGTTTTAATCTAGGAAAGTTAAACATGAGACTTTATGGATGCATTGTAATGCTCAATAAGTAAAAATCAAATTAAAAGAAAATTATTTTAAGCGAATTTAAGAACTGAGAAGTACTTTGGAGGATAAATATGTTGTAAATAACAAAAAGGGAAGAAACAGATAAGACTAATCTTAAATTCTCATTTCTGTTTTTTCAAATCCCCTCAGTTTTCTTAACCAGTTCTCATTATGAAACAAGGGCATGCAACTAGGATTCAACAACCATTAAATCTTAAAATATATGATTTTCTCACATTTATCTGTAGTGAATAACCCCAAAGGCAAACACTACTTGGATTTTAGTGAAAATATGCTAACCTAGCAGAGATAAATGAGAAATATAAAAGAAAGACCTGGAGAAAGAAGTAATGTGATGAAACACATTTGTGATCATGAAATGGTGGAGTTCGAGATCCTCAGAACAGTGAGAAGGGCATGCAGCAAGCTCATTGCCCTGGGATTCAAGAGAGCAGACTTTTGCTTCTTCAGGAACCTGCTTAGTAAGGTTCCATGGGATAAAGCTCTAGAGGGCAGGGAGGCCAAAGACTGCTGTTGATATTCAAGGATCACTTGCTACAAGCTCGGGAGTGTTGTGCCCTGATAAAAAGGAAATGGTACAAGAAGGACAGGAGGCCTCCATGGATTGATAAGGAGCTGCTGAGAAAACTTAAAGGAAAAAAGAAGTTTATGGAAGGTGCAAACAAGGACAGGCAGTCTGGGAAGAATACAGGGACACTGTATGGGAAGCTAGGGATTCAGGTTAGGAAAGTGAAGGCCCAGTTAGCATTGAGTCTGGCAAGGGATGTCAGAAATGATAACAGGAAGGGCTTCTATAGGTATATCGCTAACAAAAGACAGACTAGGAACAATGTGGGCCCTCTCCAGAAAGAAATGGGAGAACAGGTTACACTGGATTTGGAGAAGGCTGAGATTCTCAATTACTTTTTTCCCTCAGTCTTCACTGGCAAGTGCTCTGACCACACCAACCAAGTCTTGGATGGAAGATGCAGGGACTGTGAAAATGAAGACCTTAGGCCCACTGTAGCAGAGGCTTAGGTTTGAGATCATCTTAAGTAATAACCCTTTTCAGTTTGCACCTCCCAGTGCACAAGAAATGCAGTAGGCAAAGTCAAGACAGAGACCCCACTCATCTCCCCTTTGTGTCTGCAACACCAATTGCAGCTCTGAATTGATGAGCCATTATTGTTGCTAGCGATCAATAAGATTAAGTATGTGCTTAACTGAGATCACATAAATAAGCCCACTACTGAATCTGGGCAGCATTATTCATCACTAGGCAGAACTGAGTCCTGGGAATTTAATATTGCAGTGTCAAGGGGTTGTGTAGTGACTGTCTGGAGATTCCTGCAAAGCATTGATACAGTGGGATGAATTGTACCATCATTTATGCCTGTAAAATCCCTCATCATAATGGACAGGGCTCACTGGCATAACAATCAGGTATTCTTGGAGTGACAGTGAAATTGAAACTATGGTAAACCCCAGGAGTTGCTTAAATACTATTTTCCATGGAGCCAGAATGCCAGTGATGCCAGTAGGTCAGTACAAAATTTGTTTATTGGATCATTTAGATGTGAATCTTCAGAGCAATGTCTTGGAATTAGATAACCATTATATTTCAGTGAAAATTTTGGCCTAATTACTCCAGATTTGATTGAAAACTTTAGTCTGATGCTTTAGACATGTAAAGTTCAATGACTCCACTTCTGATACAGGTGATGATGAATAAGAATTAAAAAAAAAAAAGAAAAAAGTTGTGCAATGCTGAATCTGCCTAGAATTCTTGTTATAAGTTAATAAAGCATGCAAATTAACATTAGAAATCTGCAGGACTTTGCATGTTTTCATAGAATCATAGAATAGTTAGGGTTGGAAAGGACCTTAAGATCATCTAGTTCCAACCCTCCTGACATGGGCAGGGACACCTCCCACTAGACCATGTCAACCACGACTCTGTCCAACCTGGCCTTGAACACCAAGAGGGATGGAGCATTTCTCATTTCTTTGGGCAACCCATTCCAGTGCCTCACCACCCTTACAGTAAAGAACTTCTTCCTTATATCTAATCTAAACTTCCCCTGTTTAAGCTTGAGCCCGTTACCCCTTGTCCTATCACAACAGTCCCTGATGAAGAGTCCCTCCCCAGCGTCCTTATAGGCCCCCTTCAGATGCTGGAAGGCTTCTATAAGGTCTCCATGCAGCCTTCTCTTCTCCAGGCTGAACAGCCTCAACTTTCGCAGCTTTATTGTCATATGGGAAGAGTTGTGGTCAATGGCTCAATGTTCTGCTGCAGACCAGTAATGAGTGGTGTCCCTCAGGGATTGGTGTTGGGACCGGTCTTGTTTGACATCTTCGTCGCTGAAATGGACAATGGGATTGAGTGCGCCCTCAGCAAGTCTGCCGATGACACCAAGCTGTGCAGTAAGCTCAGCACTCTAATAAACATTAATAGCTCTGCCAAATCCCTCCTGCCCTAAATAGCCAACTCTTCTTTTACAGCATCTGCTGTCTGAAAGGGCTTTCATTTGTTTTTACCAATATGAATAGTCAATAATTCAGTACCGCATGAATGGGAAGCTTCTATAAAACCTAAATGTCCTTCATTGCACCTTGATGCGTTGTTATAAAATATACAAATATGCTAGAAAAATCTAACTTTATTGTGATTAACCCCCATGAACAGGGTTGAACAGGAATATTCTCCATGCTGAAGAAAATGTCTATTGACATACTGGCTAAAAAAGCTGGAGTTTTCAAAAGGACCACTGACTCAATGTAAATTTAGCTGGTGAACATAAAGAAGGACTACAGAGCCCTGGGAGAGGTGGTTAGGGGCTTTGGAGCTCAGATAGTCTTTTCGTCAACTCTCCAGGATACAGGGGAGGACCTTAAAAAGCTAGGAGGATTGGCCAGGTTAATAAATGGTTAAAAGGGTGGTATCATTGTCAGGGGTTTGGGTGTCTTGAACATGGGACCCAAGTTTGTAGGCCAGGTCTTCTGGGGGCTGGTGGAGCTGGTCTGATAAAGGGAAAAGTGGTTTTGGTAGGAGGCTTGCCGGACTGGTCAAGAAAGATTTAAACTAGATGTGTTGGGGGACGGGGGGAATCTTTCTATCCCAACATACCCAGTCAGTTGCCAGCACCTTAAATAAATGCTCAAGCAATGCAGAGATATTCCAGTTGCTCCAGCCAATGAGCCGGCTTCATTTGGAGCTCGGCTCATATGCCTCTATACAAACACCCGTAGCATAGGGAAGAAACAAGAGGTATTAGAGATGTGTGCACGTCCATGGGGATATGATATAATAGGCATCGCAGAAACATGGTGGGATGACTCCTATGACTGGAAAGTTGGAATGGAAGGTTACAGACTCTTTAGAAAAGGCAGGCCTGGCAGGTGGGGAGGGGAAGATGCTATTTATGTTAGGGATAGGCTGGAGAGTATGGAACTCTGTCTGGGGACAGGTGATCACTTAACAGAGAGTTTGTGAGCCAGAGTTAAAGGGAAAACAGCTATGGGAGACATTACTGTGGGGATCTGTTACAGACCGCCTTATCCAGAGGAACCTGCAGATGAAGCATTCTACACATAGGAAAAGCCTCATGCTCAAAGGCCGTTGTTCTCATGGGTAACTGCAACCACCCTGACACCTGTTGGAGTGACGGTATGGCCCAGCACAAGCAATCCAAGAGGTTCCTCATTGTGTGGAAGACAACTTCGTTTTGCAAGTAATAGAGGAGCCGACACGGAGAGGTGCCATGCTTGACCTCATGCTCACCAACAGGGAAGGGCTCGTTGGAAATGTGATGGTCCAGGGCAGCCTTGGATGCAGCATTCATGAGATGGTCGAAATCGAGATCCTCAGGACAGTGAGAAGAGCATGCAGCAAGCTCACTGCCCTGGACTTCAAGAGAGCAGACTAGCCTCTTCAGGAACCTGCTTAGTAAGGTTCCAAGGGATATAGCCCTAGAGGGCAGGGGGGGCCGAGGTTGATATTCAAGGATCACCTGCTACAAGCTCAGGAATGTTGCATCGCTACGAGAAGGAAGTGCAGCAGGAGGGCCAGGAGACCTCCTTGGATGGATAAGGATCTGCTGAGGAAAATTCGGTGGAAAAAAGAGGCTTATAAAAGGTGGAAGCAAGGACAGGCGGCCTGGGAAGAATACAGGGATGTTGTCTGGGAAGCTTGGGACCAGGTCAGGAAAGCTAAGGCCCAGTTAGAATTAAACTTGGCTAGGGACGTTAAGGATAACAGGAAGAGATTCTATAGGTACGTAACGAATAAAAAACAGGCTAGGGACAACATAGGTCCCCTCCGGAAGCTCTCGGGAGAACTGGCTACACAGGATTTGGAGAAGGCTGAGGTTCTGAATGTCTTCTTTGCCTCGGTCTTCCCTGGCAAAGGCTCTGACTGCTCAACCCGAGTCTTGGAAGGCAGCTGCAGGGACTGTGAGAATGAAGACCTTAGGTCCACTGTAGGAGAGGAACTGGTTCGAGACCCTCTTAAAAACCTGAATGTACACAAGTCCATGGGACCTGATGAAATCCTTCTGCAGGTCCTGAAGGAGCTGGCGAATGAAGTTGCTAAGCCACTGTTTGGGCAGTGACTAAATCACCAGGTAACATGCGCAATGACTACAGATGAAAAGTTCAGGGAAGACTCGTTTATGTCATCTGGAGACCCTCGCTAGGACCACCAGAAGACCCTACGCAAGCAAGGACCTTTTACCTCATTATGATATGAAGTGGGGATAGGTCATGAATATGTATAGGTGTGTTGTGTAACGTCATGAATGTGTAATAGTTTAGAGGATAAATATGAAGGAGAACAATGTTGAGATGCACATGCCTTTGGAGGAGCGAACCCCATGCACCTCAGCACTGAATAAATCATACCTACTTTACAACTTTAAAGAGTTGCGGAGTCTCCCTGTATATCAATTTCCCAAGCCAGCCGGGAGACGTCTGTTCGGCTGCAGGATCGGCTGAGGGGTGGACATCCTATGCATCCCAGGTCGTTTGCCTGGAGGACCTCCATTTCTCGTCTCCTCACTGCGGGGGCAGACAACAACCTGTGCCAGCTGAGGAAAAGGTATGCTTGCAATTTAGAGGGCCTATAAGCCGTACGCTTGGCCGGGGCTGCTGTTAAGCTGTGCAGAGATGTCTGGCGCACAGCGTAGTCTCCGTACTTGGACGTAGGTTGGGGACTTGTTGACCGATAAAGCGGCCTCTAGCGATCCTGAGGGTGAAGAGGGTGAGTCCAAGGACTCGTCAGCTGATAGAGCAGCCGTGGACCAGGCAAGTCCGGGGTTGGGGAGTCGTTGACCGATAGAACAGCCTCTAGCAATCCTGGGGGTGGATCAGGTGAGTGCAAGGACTCATCAGCCTATAGAGAGCAGCTGTGGACCAGGCGAGTCCGGGGTCTCTGCTGCTTCCCAGGTTTTGGGAGCCAGGACGGACCTGCTAATTACTGTGTAGGAAGCAGGAGAAGGGTAAGCAGAACCACTGTGTGGATTGTGTCTGTGGGATCCTGTGTGGGTGTGAAAGTGTTTGGTGTGACTGAGCCGTGGCATAGCTACGAAGCGAGTGTGGAGTCCTGATCCATGGATCTGTGTTCTCTGTGAGGAGAGTGGCCAGAGATGGACAAAGGGTATTTGTTTTGTGTTGCGTCTAAGTGTTTTGTGTGATTGAGGCATGGCATAGCTACGAAGGGTATCTGTCTTGTGTTGTGTCTATTTGTTCTTGTGTATATGCCTGCCGTTAGTGTTAAAGATCACAGTGTTTAAGTGGTGGGGGAGGAGTCAATGAAAGTAAACCGTAGCTAATTGGGGGAGGGGGGGGGTAAGAAGAGCTCCCTCTCTGCACCCCAGTGGCTGTATAAGAGAAGTATAACCTCTAATATTTGTGGTCCTATTCTTGAGACCTGGACTTTACACTCAGAGAATTATTGCCTCACATATGGGTGCATAATAACTTTTGAACTGTGGAACCTGCTGTGGAAACTAGGACAGTGTAGATTTTGTTGGTACCGAAACTATTCTCTAACAGCAGAGGAGTTGATCTGCAGAACCCAGAGATATTATTTTACTGAACCCCCTGAGAATATCATAAAACTTGTGTGTAGGTGCTCTCACGTTTTTATAAGTGCATTTGCAGAGCACTGGGAGAGAGAAGCTATAGAGATTTGTAAAAGATTGTTTGAAATGGGAGCCAGACAAAGCAAGGAAATTCTGAAGAAAAGCCCACTGGGTTGCATTTTGGCACATTGGAAGGAAATTGCAGGAACTGGGAGGACAGAAAATAAAAGTACCCTTGTTAAATATTGCAATCAATGGTGGCCACTATATAAGTTGGAGGAGCGGGCGAAATGGCAACTTAATGTTGTTCTTAAGGAAAGAAGGAAAATGGGATGAAGTAATGTATGCAGATATGTTTTTCACTTTAAGAAACCACCCGGAGTGACAGATGCAATGCAAAATTAATATAGCTCCACCAGATCCCTTAAATTTGCCTGTGGAAAAGGACAGGGAAAACCAGAAAGTTAAGATGCAGAGATGTTGTTCAGGTTGCGATATTGGGGGAATGATGTTTAAAGTTAAAAAACAGTAATCAGGAAGATAGGTTGGAAAATGATGTATCACAAGTACCTCCGAGAGGAGCACTCTCTGTGCTGCATCTGTCCTATCAGATATTGATAAGGAGGAGGAGATTGCTGTCACTGGCAATAAGTGGCAGATTCGCATTCAGAGTTAAGAAAGGGTTAAACCATAAGTGCTATTGCAGAGGCAGGCATCTGCAGCCCCTGCAGAGCAAACTGAGCAACTGTGAGGAAAAAAAAAAGGAAAACCGAGAGGGAAAGGAGGGGAGCTCATGCAGCTCCTGTGTTTGAGCGTGGGATGACTGCTGGGGCAGGCAAACAGGTGGGAACAGACATGTTGACAGACGGGATTGAGGGGTTGTTGAATAAATGTGGACATGAGTGAAGGAGGAAGCATGGAGAGCGTATAGGAATCGGGAACAGGGAGAAAAGAAAAAGCTGGGTCGTGCTATAGCCACGGCTGTGGTGGTTGCTTTGAAACTGGTGGAGGAGGAATGTCGGGCAGAGGTGGGGGAGTGGGCTCTTCTTCTGTGGAACAGGATCCGTGTGCATGCTATGGGGAGTTTGGATGCTGGAAGTGAGACTGCCCTTGGGGGGGGAGTGCCATGGGGTGGCTCCGGTGACTGAATTGGAACTAGACTGATGGGGACAGGGGGGATCTTCCCTAGCAGATCCACTGGTTATAATGAAGCTAGGGGACAAAGAAAAGGAAGTGGAATTTTTAGGTGATACGGGCGCAACGTATTCAGTTTTAAGCAAAGCTTTAATGCCTTTGGGGGATGATTATATTATGGTAAAAGGGGCAACTGGCCAAAGTCAATTGGGAAAACAGTGGGGCATCCATATGTTTTTGTATATGCCTAACTCCCCAAAAGCCCTTTTGGGAAGAGATTTGTTAGAACATTTGGGAGCAACTATTACTTTCAAAAGAGGCGAGATCACTTCAGAAGTAAACGACCAACAGTATATAGAGATGTTAAGTTTAGTTTTAATCACTAATCATGCTGAGGAAGAAGTCAGGGAAGATATACTGGATCAGGTATTCCCAGGAGTATGGGCCACGAATGTACCTGGAAAAGCAAAAATGCACCCCCGATAAAGATTAAGCTCAAGGAGGGAAAACAGCCAGTCGGGATTAAACAATACCCACTGAAAAAGGTAGATAGGGAAGGTATTTGCCCAATGATTGAAAATTCCCTACAGCTAGGACTGCTAAAAGATTGCCAATCTGATTTTAACACCCATATTTTACCTGTTCGTAAACCTGATGGGTCATACCAGGTGGTACAGGACTTATGGGCTGTTAACAAAATAACTGAGGATCATTACCCAATAGTAGCAAATCCATACACTTTGCTAACATGCGTAACACCAGAGCTAACTTGATTTACCATTCTAGATTTGAAGGATGCTTTCTTTTGCCTCCCTCTCCATGAAGCCAGCCAGAAAATCTTTGCATTTGAATGGGAAAGCCCTAAAGAGTGGGGGCAAAACCCAGCTCACGTGGATGGTGTTGCCTCAGGGATTTAAGAACAGTCCCACACTCTTTGGAGAACAACTTTCAAAAGACTTAGAGTCCTGGGAAGCCCCACTGGAAGAAGGGAAGTTATTGCAGTATGTAGATGACATCCTAATAGCTACCCAGACAGAAGAGGCCTGTGTGGCCTGTATGGTATGACAGGATGGTGTAGATTGTGGATCTGCAATCATGGACTAATTGTTAAGCCTCTATATGCACTAATCGTAAAAGACAACAAGAATCTTCAGTGGACAAAGGAAGCCACTCCAGCCTTCCACCAAAAATGCCTTGATGTCGGCACCAGCCTTAGGACTCCCAGATGTGAGTAAACCATTCTTTCTGTTCTCCCATGAGAAAGAGGGGATTGCCCTGGGAATACTAGCACAGGACTTGGGTCCATACCGACAAGCAGTTGCTTATTTTTGTAAGCAGTTAGACACAGCAGCCAAAGGATGGCCTGGAAGCTTCAAGGCCGTCACAGCAGTCATGCTAAATATCCAAGAAGCATGCAAATTCACCTTGGGCCAGAAAATGACTGTACTAGTGTCACACACAGCGTCCACAGTACTGGAGGTGAAAGGCAGGGACTGACTTTCCTCGCGGAAGTTCCTGAAATATTAAGCCATCATGATGGAACAAGATGATATAGTGGTAACTAACACTGTCAACCCAGCCTCTTTCCTCAGTGAGAATAAAGGAGAAACTATACACCACGATTGCCTGGAAACCATTGAGGCCATGTACTGCAGTCATCCAGATCTGAAAGATACCCCTTTAGGCGACGCGGAAACCTGGTTTACTGATGGGAGCAGCTATGTCATCAGTGGAAAAGGGCATGCTGGATATGCAGTTATCACCTGCAGAGAGGTAATAGAATCTGGACCTTTGCCAATAAACCCCTCTGCACAAAAGGCGGAGCTGATTGATCTGACTAGAGCCTTAGAAATAGCAAAAGGGAAGAATATAAACATCTATACAGCTCAAGATATGCATTTGTGGTCGTACATGCACATGGAGCCATTTGGAAAGAAAGAGGACTGTTGAACTTGCAAGGGAAAAACATCAAACATGCACAAGAAATAGTGAGATTGTTGGAAGCGGTCCAACATCCTGAGAAGGTAGCAATTATGCACATCAAGGCACACCAGAAGGGGAGCTCAGAATTAGAAGAAGGAAATGAACTGGAGAATAGAGAGGCAAAAGAAGCAGCAAAAGTTGAGATAACAATTGAAGGAGCTTTAATTCCTGATGGGAAAATTTCCCTGGAAGGTAAGCCAAATTACAACAAAGATGACCAAAAATTAATCACAGACCAAGAAGGAATATTCAATGAGGAGGGGTGGGCCAGCACAGCACAGGGAAGAATAATTGTCCCCTCCTCTCTGTTATGGTCACTAATAAGGAATGAGCATCAAAAAACGCACTGGGGGGTCGATGCCTTATATAAATATTTGACAAGCAAAATTATGTTACTATCCAACAGGTAACCCAGCAATGTGATCTCTGACTCCAAACAAACCCAAAAAATAATCCTAAACCCAAAATGGGTCAAACTGGGAGGGGCAATGGAGCAGGACAACAGTGGCAGATCGACTTTACAGAACTCCCAAGAAAAGGGGGGTATAGATATTTGTTGGTATTAACAGATACCTTTTCAGGTTGGCCAGAAGCCTTTCCGACTAGAACTGTGAAAGCTCGAGAAGAAACACAATCAATGCTAAGGACATATGCCTCGATACAGAACAAGGCATTTGTCATTTTGAAATCCATCCAGACATTACTCAAAGGACTGTACTTGTATGTATTGGCCAAGGCTGTGTGTGCTTAAGAACTGCTTATGCTTTTGTGAAGATAGATAATGATAATGAAATCGTGACTGTTAAGAACCATTCTAATTTTTTGTATTTGTATTTTTACTAAAATCACTAGGTGTGACTTTACATATTTAGCACCAGTTGTATCCCACCAATTGATAAAGTCAAATTACACAATGTACCACAAATTATAACCTACACCCATTGGTGTATGGACTCGGTCAGAGATCAATATGATCAGACCAAAGCCGTTTATTGCAAAGTCTTAACTCCTTATATACTATTGCTTACATGCACTTACAGTGATTTGGCATATTATGATTGGATACATGTCTTGAAGACCCTTAGTGACTAACATATAATTGGTTAAGCACAGGTGTGAGAACTTGACCTCGAAAGCTTGCCAACAGTCCACAGTTCTCATAACTCAGTGAATTCCAGCTTCTTATCTTGCTTGCTTAAGCTTCCTCGGGCCTCTCATGGCCTTGCTGTATCTTTTGGGATTGTTCGGAGTTCATGTACCAATTATCCATTCTCCCATGAGAACACTGTCTCCACAGTTTGGATACCGAATAACCAGTCCCAGAAAGCTTAATAATTCTGGACACATTCTTCCTTTGTTTCTGTAGCTATTAATAGGTCATCCACATATTGTAACAGAGTCCTCATCTGAGTGGGTGGCTTCCATGATTCTAGTTCTCTTGCTAACTGATTTCTAAAAATCTTTGGACTGTTTTTAAACCCTTGAGGGCATACCATCCAAATTAGTTGAGTTTTCCTTCCTGTGTCAGGATTTTCCCATTTGAAAGCAAATAATTTTGGCTTTCTCAGGCCACTGGTAAGCAAAAGAAAGCGTCCTTTAAATCCAGGATGGCAAACCATTTCTGATTTAATTTTAGTTTCGTCAATAAAGCATATGGATAAGCCACTACAGGGTGAATGTCCTTTACTATTTTATTTATTGCTCTTACGTCTTGAGCTAGCCTATAGCTTTTCCCATCTGCTTTCTTTACTGGTAAAATGTGGGTATTATATTCCTATTCGCATTCCACTTATAAACCGTATTTTAGAAACCTATACATTATTTCTTTAATTCCCCTTCTATCTTCTATCCTTAAAGGATGCTGTTTTATTCGGACCGGGAAGGCCCCCCTTTTTATTCCGATTATAATAGGCAAAGCATTCTTCGTCTTACCTAGAATTTCTGATGCCCAAACTCCTGGATATACTTGATTGAGGATTTCTTCTTCTTCGGGTGAATTGGACTTCCTGATTTCCTGTTGAATTAATGACACACTCAAAGCTTCAGTTAGTTGATCCTCTTTTAGTTCTATTTCACCTCCTTTTAAAGTTATGGTTGCCTCTAAATGTTCTAATAAATCTCTTCCCAATAATGATTTGGGTGAATTTGGCATATATAGAAATTTACGTACCCCAATTTGTTTTCCTATCTTATATTTTAAAGGTTTTAGAAAGGATGCTTTTTTCCTGACGGCCAGTAGCTCCCACAACCATTACAGACTCTTTTCCTTTTAATGTTAGATCTTGGTTTAGGACCAAATAAGTTGCCCCAATATTTATGAGAAATTCCACTTCTTTTTTCTGTGGCCCCTAGCTTAATTTTAACCAGTGGACCCAGGTACCCGTCAATCTAATTCTAGTTCAGTAGTCAGTTGAGTTTGTTGTTTTCCTTGTGGACATTTCTTTCTCCAGTGTCCAAACCCTTTACAGTTTGCACATTGATATGGACCAAGGGAAGTCCTTCTATAACCCCCCCTCTACCTCTCATCACCATTCCACAGCCATGACCTCTACCTCTCATTCCACTATATCCCTCATTCACTTGCTCCAATGCTGTAACTGTGGCCGTTGTCAAAACCTTTCCTAATTTCCTTTCTTTTACTTGTTCTCTATTCCTGTATACTTTCCAAGCCACTTCCAATAACTTTTCTATATCTCTTATTTCAGTTACGGATAATTACAATGACTGCCCCCCAAAGGAATTTACAAGCTGTAATTTGCCTTCCTCTGAGGAAGGATCCATTGTGGCACATTTCTGCATAGTTTCTCTGAGCTTGTCCAGAAACACCTTTGACCCCCATCTTATTTCAAACAGCACCGACCAATTTACTGATTTAGGTATAGCATTTTCAAGCCCATATTTAATCCAATTTTGATATGTCTTTAGAGATGCATAATCTCCAGCATCATTCTAATCCCAATTTGGAGCTGTAAGGGGAATATATTTAAGTCAGGAGATTATGATCTGGTGGCAATTACAGAGACGTGGTGGGACAGCTCACATGACTGGAATATAGTCATGGAAGGCTATGTCCTTTTCAGGAAAGACAGGCCAGCCAGGCGGGGTGGTGGGGTTGCACTTTATGTGCGGGAGGAACTACAGTGCACCGAGTTCTGTCCAGGGACAGATGATGAGCGAGTTGAGAGTCTGTGGGTGAGAATTAAGGGGCAGGCTGGCAGGGGGGATACTGTTGTAGGTGTCTGTTACAGACCACCGGATCAGGGTGAGGAAGTTGACGAGGCCTTCTACAGGCAGCTGAGAGCGGCCTCACAGTCACAGGCCGTGGTCGTCGTGGGGGATTTTAACTTCCCTGATGTTTGCTGGAAGGACCACTCGGCAACCCAGCCACAGTCCAGGAGGTTCCTCCAGTGTATGGATGATAACTTCCTCCTGCAAATGGTGGATGAGCCGACCAGGAGAGGAGCGCTGCTGGATCTCATCCTCACAAACAAGGAGGATCTGGTCGAAGCAGTAAGGGTTGAGGGCTGCCTTGGTTGCAGCGACCATGAGATGGTGGAGTTCAGGATCTTGTGTGGCAGGACTAGTAGAATACCAAGTAGAATTGCAACCCTGGACTTTAGCAGGGCAAACTTTGACCTTTTCAAGCAATTGCTAGGGGAAATCCCATGGGCAAGGCTGCTTGAAGGTAAAGGGGCCCAAGATAGTTGGTTGACATTCAAGGACTGCTTTTTCCGTGCTCAAGATCGGAGCATCCCGACACGTAGGAAGTCAAGGAAGAGGGCCAAGAGACCTGCGTGGCTAAACAGGGAATTGCTGGGTATGCTCAAGTGGAAGAGGAGAGTTTACAGGTCATGGAAGGAGGGGCTGGCCACTTGGGAGGAATATAAGGCTGCTGCTAGAGGATGTAGGAAGGCAGCTAGGAGGACTAAGGCATCCTTAGAATTAAACCTGGCAAGAAGGGTCAAGGACAGCCAAAAGAGCTTTTTTAAATACATGGCAGACAAAACTAACACCAGAGGCAATGTAGGCCCACTGATGAACGGGATGGGTGCCCTGGTGACAGAAGATAAAGAGATGGCAGAGTTACTGAATGCCTTCTTTGTCTCTGTCTACTCTGCTGCGGGCAGTCCTGAAGAGCCCTGTACCCCTGAGACCTTAGATGAAGTCAGGTCGACGGAGCGGTTTGCCTTAGTCGATGAGGAATGGGTTAGAGAACAGTTGAGCAATCTGGACATCCATAAATCCATGGGTCCAGATGGGATGCACCCGCGGGTGCTGAGGGAACTGGCGGAAGTCATTGCTAGACCACTCTCCATCATCTTTACCAAGTCTTGGGAAACGGGAGAGGTGCCTGAGGACTGGAGGAAAGCAAATGTCACTCCAGTCTTCAAAAAGGGCAAGAAGGAGGACCCGGGTAACTACAGACCGGTCAGCCTCACCTCCATCCCTGGGAAAGTGATGGAACACCTTATCCTTGGTACCATCTTAAGGCATATCAAGGATAAGAAGGTTATGAGGGGCAGTCAACATGGCTTCACCAGGGGGAAATCATGTTTGACCAATCTCTTAGCCTTTTATGAGGAAATAACACGGTGGATGGATGATGGCAGAGCGGTGGATGTGGTCTACCTTGACCTCAGCAAAGCATTTGACACAGTCTCCCACAGCATCCTCGCGGCTAAAATGAGGAAGTGTGGACTGGATGATCAGGTAGTGAGGTGGACTGCGAACTGGCTGAAGGAGAGAAGCCAGAGAGTTGTAGTCTATGGGGCTGAGTCTAGTTGGAGGCCTGTAACTAGTGGAGTGCCTCAAGGGTCAGTACTGGGACCGGTATTATTTAATATATTCATCAATGATTTAGATGAGGGAATTGAGTGTACTATCAGCAAGTTTGCTGATGACACTAAGCTGGGAGGAGTGGCTGATACGCCAGAAGGCTGTGCTGCCATCCAGCGAGACCTGGATAGGCTGGAGAGTTGGGCAGGGAGTAACTTGATGAAATATAACAAGGGAAAGTGTAGAGTCCTGCATCTGGGCAGGAACAACCCCAGGTTCCAGTATAGGTTGGGGAATGACCTGTTAGAGAGCAGTGTAGGGGAGAGGGACCTGGGGGTCCTAGTGGACGACAGGATGACCATGAGCCAACACTGTGCCCTTGTGGCCAAGAAGGCCAATGGCATCCTGGGGTGTATTAGAAGGGCGGTGGTTAGTAGGTCGAGAGAGGTCCTCCTTCCCCTCTACTCTGCCCTGGTGAGACCCCATCTGGAGTATTGTGTCCAGTTCTGGGCCCCTCAGTTCAAGAAGGACAGGGAGCTGCTGGAGAGAGTCCAGCGCAGGGCAACAAAGATGATTAAGGGAGTGGAACATCTCCCTTATGAGGAAAGACTGAGGGAGCTGGGTCTCTATAGTTTGGAGAAGAGGAGACTGAGGGGTGACCTTATCAGTGTCTATAAATATATAAAGGGGGAGTGTCATGAGGATGGAGCCAGGCTCTACTCAGTGGCAAACAATGATAGGACAAGGGGTAATGGGTACAAACTGGAACACAAGAGGTTCCACTTAAACTTGAGAAGAAACTTCTTCTCAGTGAGGGTGACGGAACACTGGAACAGGCTGCCCAGGGAGGTTGTGGAGTCTCCTTCCCTGGAGACATTCAAAACCCGCCTGGACACATTCCTGTGTAACATTATCTAGGTGTTCCTGCTCCGGCAGGGGGATTGGACTAGATGATCTTTCGAGGTCCCTTCCAATCTCTAACATACTGTGATACTGTGATACTGTGATATGATCTTCAACCCTCCCCTCTATTGCCCCTGCAGTAATCTGAGCATTTACCTGAGTACAAGCAGTTTTTATAACCAATTGTTTTTCTGTTTCTTTTAATGCATCCAGGATTACATCTACATCTTTCCAATCAGGATCCTGACTTTTTACCAGTATCTCAAATCTCTTAGCTACCCCTATAGGATCTTTTCGATAACTTTTTGCTATCTCCTTCCAATTACCCAAATCTCCTAAAGGGAAATTCACTTTTATCCCGGTACGTCCCTCTGGTTCCATTGCTTCCCTCAGAGGGGCTTGCAGGACTGTCTTAGTTTTATTGTGGACATGGATGGCAACAGGAGTGGAGGGAATTTTCTTCACACTTTGTTCTTGCTCTTCATCTGAATCAGAGGATTCCTCCCAAATCGGAGGTGGTCTCTGATCTGATACCTTTGGGGAAACATAATCCTGCATTCCATCCTCAACCATGTTATCCTCAGCTCTTTTCCTAAGTTTCAATCACATTTCCCCAATATCACAACCAGAACAACATCTTTCCAATCTATTTCCAGCCTGCTTCCTTTCTTTTTCTAAAGCTAAAATTAAAGGATCCGAAGGTGCAGCTGGTGCAGTGCTGTGTTTTCAACTTTAGCCTGAGAACAACACTGATAACACACCAATGGTTTTAGTTGTTGCTAAGCAATGTTTACTCTGATCATGGATTTTTCAGTCTCATGCTCTGCCAGTGAGGAGGGGCATGAGAAGCTGGGAGGAAGCCGAGTCAGGACACCTGACCCAAACTAGCCAAAGGGGCATTCCATACCTCAGCACGTAATGCCCAGTATATAAATTGGGGGGAGTCACCCGGAAGGCCCAGATTGCTGCTTGAGGCAGTCTGGGTATTATGGCGGGTGGTGAGCAATTGTATTCTCTCCCCTTGTTATTTCCTTTATCATTATTATTGGTGGTAGCAGTAGTAGCAGTTTTGTATTGTACCTTAGTTACTGGACTGTTCTTATATCAACCCACTGGGTTTACATTCTTTTGATTCTCCTCCCCATCCCTCTGGGAAAGAAGGGGGAGAGAGTGAGAGAGTGGCTGAGTGGTTCTGAGTTACCAGCTGGGCTTAAACTACGACAGGGAGTTTGTGGCAAATTCAATTATTTTAAATGTTGTTTGAAAATTTATGATTATGGCAAAATATATAAAACAGATCACATCCAAAATTCAAAAATTGGCTCATGTTCCTGTCCAAACCTGGAAAGGATAGGAGTTTGACCCTTTTTCCTGGTTGCCTGGAAGCCCATGGGCTAACAAATTTTATGTGGGCAGAGATCCTTTGTGGTAAGATGTTGAACTATAAAGAGACAGACAGAATTTCCTGCTCTATACATCATCAGACTAAGGAAAGCTGATAATTTCATAGAATCATAGAACAGTTTGGGTTGGAAAGGAACTTCAAAGATCATCTAGACCACCCTCCTGCAATGAGCAGGGACATCTTCAACAAGATCAGGTTGCCCAGAACCACATCCAGCCTTGCCTTGAATGTCGCCAAGGTTGGCACATCTACCACCTCTCTGGGCAACCTGTGGCAGTATTTTACCATCCTCACTGTAAAACATTTCTTCCTGATGTCTAGTCTGAATCTCCCATTTTAGTTTAAAACCATCACTCCTCATCCTATCACAACAGGCTCTGCTAAATAGTCTCTATCCACTATATAGAATCCACAGGTGTGCACAAATATATCTGTAGGCCCATGCTCATGAAGGTCACGTAGGTATTTGCATCACATATTTATACAACTATTTCCTCCTAAAAATAGGCATTACAAGGCCTATGACATGCTTAAAACAAGACAGATTCAAGAAACACGAAGTTAAACACTTAACAAACTTGGAAGCCATTAATTGCCTGTCATCAACCATACCTCAGAAACACTTATGAAGGGCAGCCTTTCATCGAGCATATATCCCCTTAAGGTCACCAAGAGGGTTGCTCATTGAAGAGTTGCAGAACTTCACATGAAGTTATCAATTCACATGTTTGTGGGGTCTGTTTCCACAGCAGAGGCTTGCCCACAGGGGTCCCACTCCCCAGCCTCAAGACCACAAAATCATCTTTCTCTGCCTTCCTATCAGCACACAAATGAAACAGCAGAACTTTTACTTGCCCATGCAGAATAGTTGGAGTTAAGGTACGAAACATGCAAAAATAAGCCACTTGGAATATTTATTAAAATCTGTTTGATTAAATATGATTTGCTGAGGTGAGTAGCTCCAGAGAGGACACTTCAGCACCAGAGTATGGGGAAAACACAGCATCCAGGAGTCTCAATCCTGATCAGCCAGAGCCACCAAAAGAGCCTCAAGTCCATGTCAGGACTTGCCCAGGAGCCAGCAGCTCTGCTGACATGAGCAGCTGACTCATAGTGGCCGATGCCAGGAGGGATGGCACCACCCCTGAGAGGATAAAACACCACACTGGGGATCAGGCAAACAGGGTGTGGTGCAGCAGTCAGGGCGTCTGACAAAGAAGGGGAAGAGCTTCTTCGGTAGGAGACTTGCCAGGCTGGACAAGGCAGCTTTAAACTAGATGTGTTGAGGGAAGGGGGCACTGATGAATCCCAAAACTACCAGTCAGATGCCAGCACCTGTAATGAATGCTCAGAGTGATGCAGAGCCACTTCAACTGCTCCAGCCAATGAGTTGGCTTTATACAGAGCTTGGCTCAGATGCCTCTATACAAATGCCCGTAGTATGGGAAATAAACGAGAGGAATTAGAGATGTGTACATGTCTACTGGAGTGTTGAAATGGAAGGTTATAGGCTCTTTAGAAAAGACAGCCCGGGCAGACAGGGAGGGGATGTAGCTATCCATCCAAGAGGAGGACACTCTAATCAAACCTACGACCTGAGGACTTCGCTGTCACCGTCCAAGCTCGCTAGGCCTTGGCAGATAAACCTCAGGTGTAAAGGGTGGGGCCAGCTCTGCGCACACTGTGCCTTGCCTAAAAAAATCCACAGCGCAGGCCCAAAGTGTTTACCCACACTTGCAAAGCCCTGTAGCGACAGGCAAGGGACGAAAAGGCAGGTGATAAGGTGCACTGGAAGTTGCAGACCCAACCCTGCATGCAGGCGGTTCAGGACATTGGTCGCTCGAGACTGACCCAGGAGATGACAGTCTTGTTCGGCAACATCCTGAATGACCAAGCAGCCTTTTTTCAAGGAGAGTACTGCTTGCTCCATATGGAGAGAGGCCTAGGAAAGGTGGCCTAACCAAAGCTCATCTCCCCCTCCACGGGGTTGGGTAGCCGTGGCCAAGGGGCATCTTCTGTTGTGGTCGATTAAAGACAAAGAGCCAAAGGCATAGACCTGCCTCCAAAGGTGTGTCCAGATTGACACTCGCATGTTGGAACATCAGAACCATGCTTAATACAGCGAACAGCGAGCATTCTGAGCGCCATTCTGCGCTAATTGCCCATGAATTGTCACAAATTAACACTGATATTGCTGCTCTCAGTGAAGTTCGCCTTCATGAGTGTCCTGGGTTCAGCAGTAGAAGTCATGTTTTTCCTTTGTGGTAGCTGGTGCAGTGCTGTGTTTTGACTTCCAGCCTGGGAACAGTGTTGGTGAAACCGATGTTTTCGGTTCTTGCTAAGTGATGTTTACCCTGACCAAGGACTTTGTGAGGCTCATGCTCTACCAGGGAGGAGGGGAAGCTGTGAGGAAGCAGAGATGGGGCGCCTGACCCGGGCTAGCCAGGGAGGTATTCCGTACCACAGCACGTCATGCCTGGGGTGGGGGGTAACTGGGAGTTACCCGGAAGGACACGGGCTTCCGGGTGGGACTCGTTTCTTGGCCGGTGGTATCGTATTCTCTTCCCTTGTTATTTTCCCTTATCATTGTTTTAGCTGATAGTAGCGGTGGTGATTGGTTGCTGGACTGTTCTTCTCTCAACCTGTAGGAGTTGCACTCTTTCGATCCTCCTCCCTGTTCCTCCGGGAGCGGGGAAGGGGAGAGCCCCGGTGGGGGGGGGCGGCCCTCGATTGTTGTCAGCTCGGCACCACTCACTGGGAGTGAGTGAGCAAGTTGCCTGACTGGGTTTAAACCACGACAGTTCTTTTTGGCGCCCAACGTGGGGCACGAGGGGTTGAGATAACGACGGATCTGACTGGATTAATAGTCACTCGTCACAATGCTGATTTATTGGCTCTCAAGGTTGTTCCTCTTGATCTCACAGTTTCAGTATATCGTATCTTACTTCCATCCGGTATTTGCTGTATTAGTGTTTTTCAAATGTGGGGCTTGGGCTAAGGTTTTTGTCTCATTGTACTTTATGGTAATGACTTGTAATACAATAGAATCATTGATCATGAAACTGATCTGGCTTATGTTCCCAGTGTGGTCACCACCTTTATACTTTGGGAGGTATATGATGGAGGTGCTTAGCAATTACACATCTTTTTTCTCCTTCTCAGGTGCTCAACCTGTGAAGGAGACATCCGTTTACCCTCCCAGTCATCCCCCCAGACCATTTACATTTGAGAGTTTTGAATTTTTTGAATGGCATTTTAATGCTGTTGAGACTTGTTTGCTGATCGTGATGGGAATCACCATGCTAATACGCATACAGTGTGTTTTGCCCACTACTGATTTCAAGAGTTAAGCAGAGTCAGGTTTGGGTCTTGTCTAGGGTCAAACGACGATGTAGGAGGACCAAGAGATTTTCCCTGAGGCTGGACAGCCATGAGTGGCAGGGTGTGTGGGATAGTATGGGCAAGTACCTAGGTCAGTGGGCCCCTCCAGTACTTTGGAATTTCACTACCAAACAACTGCAAAATCCAGAAGATATAGTAAAACACTTAAATGAGGTGTGTGGTCATTCTGGCCATATCAGAGATAGACAAATCATGGCAATGTGCTGGGGCTTGGCCTATGCTTACAGGGCCTTGTTCAACACTATCCAGCACCTTCAAAAGGAAAAGAATGTAGGCGGATCTGAGGGCAAAGCAACAGTCGCTACTCAAACTTTGGCTGCAATGAGCAGCGCAGCTACCCCAGTGGCAAGTACAGCAGCTGCTCAAACTTCGACTGCAACAGACAGCGCGGTTACCCCAGCTCCAAGCACAGCAGCTGCATCACCCCCAGCAACAAGTGCAGTTGCTACTCAAACCACAGTGATAATCACTGCAGCCAAACCAGAGGACCAATTCGTACCAATATCGGGTGCCCCTGTACGCAAGAGAACAAGCAAAAAGGAGGCAAAAAGGGTGAAGCGAGATGAAGAACCAATGAATTCACCACCCGGTCCAGAATCTGATCAGGAGTCATCATCACATGACAAAGAAGAAGAAGAAGAGGTGACTTCTCGACCTCGGACCTCAACTGAGCTGCAGAATATGCAAAAAGATTTTACCCGTCAACCAGGGGAGCACATCATCACCTGGTTACTCCGATGCTGGGACAATGGGGCCGATGGTCACGAACTAGAAGGTGCAGAAGCCAAGCAGCTGGGATCACTTGCTAGAGAAGGGGGAATTGACAAAGCAATTGCAAGAGAGAAAAAGTCCCTCAGCCTTTGGAGGAGGCTCTTGGCAGCTGTGAAAGAAAGGTTTCCATACAAGGACGATGTTACGAGTCGTTCGGCCAAGTGGACTACTATAGACAAAGGCATCCAGTCTCTGAGGGAATCGGCCATCGTAGAGATGATCTATCACATCAAGTCGAATAACAGGGATACACCCATAGATCCAGATGAAGTTGAATGTACACGACCCATGTGGCGAAAACTTACACGGAATGCACCGTCATCATATGCCCATTCATTGGCAACAGTAACCTGGAATGACATAGTACCACTAACAGTGGATGAAATGGTTCAGAAAGTCCGAGAGTTCGAAGACAATCTCACCCCTTCCATCATCTCAGCTGTGGAAAAACTGTTCCAGGACCTCAAACAATTGAGGGACGATCTATCTGATTTATCCAGCTCCTCACGTGTACCAACACACGTCTCAGCTATTAACAAAAGGCGTCCTATTGTTCAAGAGAGGAGATACAGGAGATATATGCCACGGGGTACCCTATGATTTTACCTGATGCAATCATCATCACTCTGTATAAGAAAAAAGGTGTAAAGTCAGACTGCTCAAGCTACCGGGGTATAACTCTGCTCTCCATTGCTGGAAAAATTCTTGCAAGAATACTATTGAACAGACTAGTACCCACTATTGCAGAAGAACTTCTACCTGAAAGTCAGTGTGGTTTCAGAGCTAACAGAAGTACCACAGACATGGTATTTGTTCTCAGGCAACTGCAAGAAAACTGTAGAGAACAGAATAAGGGACTCTATGTAACTTTCGTTGACTTCACCAAAGCTTTTGACACTGTGAACAGAAAAGGCCTGTGGCTGATCTTGGAATGATTAGGCTGTCTCCCAAGTTCCTCAAAATGATTATTCTGTTACATGAGGATCAGCAAGGGCAAGTCAGATATGGCGATGCACTCTCTGAGCCCTTCCCAATAACCAGTGGTGTGAAACAAGGTTGCATTCTTGCACCAACTTTATTCACAATCTTCTTCAGCATGACGCTCCAAAGGGCTACAGTAGACCTTGACGAACAAAATGGCATTTATATTCGATATCGTACTGATGGTAGCCTATACAGTCTAAGGCGACTGAAGGCCCACACTAAGACCCTAAATCATCTTGTCTGTGAACTGCTTTTTGCTGACGATGGCGCCCTTGTTGCCCACACAGAAGCAGCTCTGCATTGTTTAACATCTTGCTTTCTGGAGGCGTCTGAGCATTTTGGGCTGGAAGTCAGCTTGAAGAAGATAGCAGTTCTCTACCAATCTGTACCTCAAGAAGATTATCTTCATCCCCACAGTACACAGTGAGTCAGAGCTTAAGTCAGGTCAGCAGTTCAGCTATCTGGGAAGCATTATTTCCTCAGATGACACGATAGGCAAAGAGATAGAGAACAGAATAGCAAAGGCATATAGAGCCTTTGGAAAACTCCAGAAAAGAGTCTGGTGCAATAAACACCTGAAGAAAAGTACAAAGATTAGTGTCTATAGAGCCATTGTACTGTCTACTCTTTTATATGGGTCTGAATCATGGGTTATCTACCACCATCACCTGCAACTCCTCCAACGCTTTCATTAGCGCTGCCTCCATACAATTCTAAACATTCATTGGACTGACTATGTGTCAAATGTTACTGTCCTTGAACAGGCAGGTGTCACCAGTATCGAGGCCTTATTGCGGAAATCCCAGCTACACTGGGCAGGGCACATCTCTGGGATGAAGGATCACTGCCTCCCTAAGATTGTGTTTTACGGCGAACTCGCCACTGCTTGCCGCAAGAAAAGTGCCCCAAAAAAGAAGAGATATAAGGACTCCCTGAAACAATATCTCAGGCTTGGCCGTATTGACTGCCATCAGTGGTCCACCTTGGCCTCCAATTGGGAGTCATCTACCTGGACTTGTGCAAAGTGTTCAACACCGTCCCACATGACATCCTTGTCTCTAAATTGGAGAGACATAAATTTGATGGATGGACCACTCTGCGGATAAAGAATTGGCTAGATGGCCACATGCAGAGATTTTATGGTCAACGGCTCAATGTACAACTAGAGACAGGTAACAAGTGGTGATCCCCAGGGGTTGGTGTTGGGATTGATCCTGTTCAACATCTTTGTTGGTGACTTGGACAGTGGGATTGAGTGAGCCCTCATCAAGTTTGACAACAACACTAAGCTATGTGGTTTGGTTGATACGATGGAGGGAAGGGCTGCCATCCAGAGGGACCTTGACATGCTTTGTGAGATGGGTCAATGCCAACCTCATGAAGTTCAAACAAGTGAAGTGCAAGTTCCTACACCTAGGTCAGGGCAATTCCAATCACAGCTACAGGTTGGGGGGAGAAATGATTCATAACAGCCCTGCAGAGAAGGACTTGGGAGTGTTGGTCAATGAAAACCTGAACAGGAGCTGTCTTCAGTGTGCGCTCGCAGCCCAGAAAGCCAACTGGGCTGCATCAAAAGGAGTGTGACCAGCAGGTCGAAGGAGGTGATCCTGCCCATCTACTCTCTTCTCTGTGAGACCTCCTCACTTGGAGTATTGTGTGCAGTTCTGGTGTCCTCAACATAAAAAGGACATGGAACTGTTGGAACAAGTCCAGAGAAGGGTCACGAGGATGATCAGGGGACTGGAACACCTCATGTGTGAAGACAGGCTGAGAAAGTTGGGGTTGTTCAGCCTGGAGAAGAGAAGGCTACGTAGAGACCTCATATCAGCCTTCCAGTATCTGAAGAGGGCCTACAAGGATGCTGGAAAGTCACTCTTCATCAGGATTGTAGTGATAGGATATGAGGTGATGGGTTTAAACTTCAACGGGGAAGTTCAGGTTAGCTACAAGGAAGAATTTCTTTACTGTGAGCGTGTTGAGGCACTGGAACATATTACCCAAAGAAGTGGTAAATGCTCCATCCCTGGCAGTGTTCAAGGCCAGGTTGAACAGAACCCTGGGCAACATGGTCTAGTGTGAGGTGTCCCTGCCCATGGAACTGGATGATCTTAAGGTCCTTTCCAACCCTAACCATTTTATGATTCTAAATTTACCAAAATGTACCACAAGCTTCAAAGGAAAAAAATTCTCAACTTTTGAATGTAAAAAAGATGTAAAACTGGTAAAACTGACCTTTGTGTGATATACAAAATGACTGTAGTCTTCTGTTTCAATGATATTCTTCCTTGAAAAATATCTGTTGTTATGGTATTTTATTGACTAATTAGAAATATCAGACGTTATGCTTCAGCTATACAAAACAATGTTATTTCTTTTAATATATGAATGTGCCAAAATGTTCATATATAAAGAACAGTGATAGAGTTCCTGGAGCTGTTCTCTGCTTCTTATTGCTGCAAACAATAATTTGAGGAAAGGAGAAAAAAAATCCTGCAAAGAAGGATTTCAGCTAAACACAAGCAATACACCTCCTGCACATTTTTCCTTTTATTCAGCTTTGTTTCAGTGATTTGAGCATGTGCTGTGGTTTAAGCCCTGCTGGGAACTCAGAACCATGCAGATGCTTGCTCACTCGCCCCGTTCTTCCAACCCCCACTCCCGGAGGGATGAGGAGAAGAACTGAAAGAATGTAACTTTCATGGGTTGGGATAAGAACAATCCAGTAACTAAAGTATAATACAAAACTACTACTACTGCTACCACCAATAATAATAATGACAAGGAAAATAGAAGGGAAGAGAATACAACCGCTCAAACCTGCCAACTGATACCCAGCCTGACCCAAGCACCGATCTAGCCCTTCCAGGTAACTGCCCCCAGTTTATATAGTGGGCATGATATGCTGTGGTATGGAATACCCCTTTGGCTAGTTTGGGTCAGGTGTCCTGTCTCTGCTTTCTCCCAGATTCCTCTCCTCCCTGGCAGAGCATGAGACACAAAAAGTCCTTGGTCAGAGTAAACTTTACTTAGCAACAACTAAAAACGTCTGTTATCAGCGTTGTTCCCAGGCTGAAAGTCAAAAACACAGCACTGCACCAGGTACTAAGAAGGAGAAAAATGACTGCTACTGCTGAACCCAGTCATTCAAGCCATCTGACTTTCACTGCTCTATACAAACAAAGCCTAATTTAGTCTGAGATGTTTTAAGTCATAACAATGACAGATGGCCAAGGTTCAGGTGTGCCAGAATATTTAAATACCTAGTCTATATTTTCCTAATGTAAAGACAGGCAGGTTTTTGTACTATGATTAATTATGATTTTGTGTCTGAAAAAAATAGGTCTTCCTATTCTACATTATTAATTGGTTATTTTATTAGGGATTCTGCTAGCATCAGATGTTGAGAAGCTAAAATTGTGCTGTGGTTGGGTTAGACTATCTCCATACTGTTGCCTTTTTGTATGGAATCATAGAATAGTTAGGATTGGAAAGGACCTTAAGATCATCTAGTTCCAACCCCCCTGCCATGGGCAGGGACACCTCATACTAAACCATATCACCCAAGGCTTCGTACAACCTGGTCTTGAACACTCCTGTTCTCCCTAGTCTGTTTTTTATTTGCTATGTACCTGTAGAATCCCTTCCTGTTATCCTTAATATCCCTGGCCAGATTTAATTCTAAATGGGCCTTAGCTTTTTTTTTTTTTCATTTGCCAGCCCAGGGAGTGGGGGGTGACGGATCAGGCCCTGGCAACTTTGTTGCCTCCGCCAAAGAAGGGCTGAGGGAATACTGGCTCTCTCCATGTAGCTCGAGGGGAAAGGGGATGAAATGTGTAAAGGGCTATTGTGAATATAGGCTTAAATATGATCCTCTTGCATCAGCCAATTTCTCTGACAAGATATTGCAAGGGTTGTTCTTTCTTAGTCAATAATGATTTTATTGCATCTCTTTAATGAATTGATAAAGTAAATTATCTGCATCTATAACATTACTGAGGATAAGCAGAGTGGTTTTAGTAATTTATACCAGAGACATGCATTATAAAAATAGGAAAATTATTTCCTTTGTTAAATTGTGCAGAAGTCCTTTCCTGAGGAACACCAGACACATTAATCTGCAGAGATCCACTCACTTGTATTTAAGCTGCTTAACTGTTCACTGTTTTTGTTTTCTTTGGAACATTTTGTGAGCCAGAATTGACACTGTGGGTATTGTTCCTGCTCACACAAGTTATTAAAATAATTACTAAGCTATTTCAAGGTAATTTGAAGCTGTCTTTAAAACTTAAAGCCAGATATGAAGGAATTAGTGTAAATTATTTTCATTGATGCAAACTGAAGTGTTGCAGGTGGCTCATATGGGCACCTCCTGGCAGTGCAGCCCCATCGCTCACCGCACCCAAAGGGCTCCGAGATGGCCATTGCTGGGTGTGGAGGCAGTGTTCTCTCAGGAGAATGGATAATTGGTACATAAACTCTGAAAATCCTGAAAGATACAGCAAGGCCATGAGAGGCTGGAGGAAGCCTAAACAAGCAAGATAAGAAGAAGCTGGATTTCACTGAGGTAATGAGAACTGTGGACTGTTGGCAAGCTTTCGAGGTCAAGTTCCCACACCTGTGCTTAACCAATTATATGCTAGTTGCAAAGGGTCTTCAGGACATGTATCCAATCATAATATGCCAAATCACTGTAAGTGCATGTAAGAAATAGTATTTAAGGGGTTAAGGCTTTGTAATAAACGGCTTTTGTCTGATCATATTGATCTCTGACTGAGTCCATATATTTTCTGCGGCAATTGGTGCCCGAACAGGGACCCCCCCTTATTTTTCATATTGAAGCTGAAAGAATTAAAAAGCACGTGGCACCAAAGAAAGTGGAAAACGCGGAGCCGCAGGGCCGTCGGCTGGGTTCGATCCGGCAGGACCAGGATCGGGAGGTAGTCGCCTCGGAATGGAGCCTTGTGAGCCCGGAAGACACTGCGCAGTGCAAATAAGGTAACAGCCGACGGGGTCTGGAAGAGGGTTAGGATGGGGAATCAATTAAGTAAAGAAGAAACGACCATCCTTAATCCCTTCCAGCATATCCTCTCAGTGAGAGGGATAGAATATGATGATAATTTGTTAAAAAGGCAATTGCTCTGGAGTAAAGAAAAAGAGCTGATCAAGGGGATTAATGAAGCTCTTGATCTCGGGACCTGGGAAAAAATCGGGACATGTCTCTGGGATGAAGTTACTTGTGGGTCTAAGGAGGCAAAATCTCTTGCTGCCACCTGGCGACTAATGAAAGAGACTCTAGCCGCAATAAAGGCTGAGAGAGAGGCTGAAAAATCTGCTCTTAAAGCGCTCTTTGACTCGCCTTTGCAACAGCAGGGTGCGGCACCTGTATTAGATTCAGCACCCGGCGCTACAGCCATGGTAGTGTCGTCTGTTTCAGGCACAAAATATTCTGGTCAAAAACTGGCGCGCAGTAAGGTATGAATGTTTGAGGAAACCTGTGCCTTTCCCCTGCCCTATGTCGACAACGCCTTTATCGGCGGTAGCTCCAGCTGATACTCAGAAGCCGGTAGGGGTTACTGAGCAAACGAAACAAACTGATGTTAACCCTTTTCGTGCCGCTACTGCCCCTGAACTTAGTCACCAGGGATTTTTGCCGGGGTGGGAATCTCCTGAGGAGGAGAGTGTAACTCTGAATAAATACCCACCTCCGCCACATACGCCACCGCTTGCATCACTCCCACTGGAGCTGCAAAATGAGTGGAACTGGGGGCAGTGAACAAAATCCTTAGATAGGCAATTGCAGGACTTGCGGGACCGTCTGGATAAGTTGGGGGAGGAGAGGGAGCAAGCCTCAGAAAAACCGGAAAAAACGGAAAAACCGGAGAGCCCAGCTAAGATCAGTCCGTGTGATGTGCCGTTACCACCGACTCCTACATCTAATAAAGCTAATCCGAGTGCCATGAGATGGCGAGGCTGCATTCAGGATGCAATTATAGACGGTACTATTTTACCGATAGATGTTCCCGCTGCATTCCCTGTTATTATAAATCCTCAGGGACAGTCTGTCTGGACTCCTATGGACTGGAAAGCTATGAAAGAAATTAAGGGAGCAATTACTCAGTATGGGTTGTCTTCCTCATATACACAGCAAATGTTATCTGCTTTCTTTTCTAGTAATGTTCTAACTCCAAATGATTGTCTCAGAGTGGCTGCAATTTTATTAACTCCTTCACAGCTCCTGCATTTTAAAAGTGGGTTTGAGGAGCTTGCTGCAAGGGCTGCAGATGAGAATTCAGAGTGTAATCCTCATCACCCTTTGCACGGTGTTTCATCTGAAATGTTATTGGGAAAGGGGCAATTTCACCCTGATGGAGTATAAGCTTGTATGAAAATTGAAGTTTTACAGCAAGCACAGCAATTGGCTTTAGCTGCTCTGAAAGCTGTGCCAGAAGCGGGAAAACCTAATCCTTCATATACATCAGTAAAGCAGGGACCTACTGAGCCCTATATGCAATTTATTGACAGATTGACAGAGGCTATCGAAAAGAATATTGATCTGGCATCTAATGATAAAGAATCCATGTTTATGTCTCTATCTATGGAAAATGCTAACCCAGCTTGTAAGCGTATTTTGCATGTTTTGCCAAAATCTGCTGGTCTTCAAGAAATGATGGATGCATGTTCTAAAGTGGGCACAGCAGAGGAAAAGGCTGGATACATGGCTTATGCCTTCGCCGCTGCTGTTAAACCCCTTTTACAACAAGGTCAGGGTGATCATGGGGGTACTGGAGGTACGAGATGTTATAATTGTGGACGGATGGGACATTTGAAAAGGCAATGTACTGTAAAGAAAATCAGTTCAGCAACCCGCCCCCCTCAAGGTGGTGTTACTGGTCTTGCAGACAAATGTATAAAATGTGAAAAATTTGGCCACAAGACAATTGAATGTCGTTCAAAGTTTAAAAAAGATGGGACACCGCTGGGAAACTCGAATGTGAGCGTGATGCCACCCCGCGCGACGACACAAAATCAGGGTGTCTGGACTGCATCCCCTCCGCCACCGCAGGGAGTGCCAGAGTGGACGTGGCAACAGCAATAGATTTTACCATAACTGATACTTCTGTTCACTGCATTCCATCTAAATTAAACGGGCTCCTTGGTCATGGGTTATGTGCTTTGCTACTGGGGCGATCATGAACATCAAGGAAAGGAATCTTTGTATTACCCGGTGTAATTGATGCTAACTATACTGGAAATATTGGGATCATGGTGCAAACACATGCTCCTCCGGTCAACATCCCTGAAAATTCGAAAATAGCTCAATTAATTCCATTTGAGGCAAAAGTCCCTCAGGTGGGGCCAAAAATTAGAGAAAATCAGGCCTGGGGTTCCACAGGAATACCACAAATTTTATTTGCTTTAGACATAGCAAGGCACAAACCTGAGGACCAAGTTTCTATAAGAGGTTGTAATAATCAGACAATTAAGTTGTTTATGTTAATCAATACAGGAGCTGATGTCACTATTATCCCATATTACCAATGGTCAAAGACCTGGCCTTTGGAACTTACCACAGCGAGAGTTGTGGGAATGGGGGAACGCAATCAACTCAAATCAGCAAAGAATTGGTGGATGTGTTTATGTCTGATGGAAGTCATGCCCAAATTAGACCATATGTTATGCCTTCTCCTATTGCATTGCTTGGACGAGATGCTCTCAGTCAAATGGGAATGAAACTGACCACAGAAAATTTTTAGTAGCGGCCATTGAGGGACGGCCGACCTATAAGTTGCAATGGCTTACTGAAGCGCCTGTCTGGGTTGATCAATGGCCACTGACAAAAGAAAAGCTGTCCCATATTCACCAATTGATTGACAAACAGTTGGAAGCAGGCCATATTGTGCCATCCACGAGTCTGTGGAATACTCCAGTATTTACTATTCCTAAGAAAAATGGGAAATGGAGATTGTTACATGACCTCAGACCTATCAATGCAGTTATGAAGGACACGGGAGCTTTGCAACCCGGCTTGCCTAGCCCTTCAATGATACCTCAGGGCTGGGACTTAATAATAATTGATCTAAAAGACTGTTTTTTTACAATTCCTCTCCATCACAGTGATTCTGATAAATTTGCCTTCTCTGTCCCAGCAATTAACAAAGGAGAGCCTGCTAAGAGATATGAATGGGTTGTTTTGCCTCAAGGTATGAAAAATTCTCCTGTTATTTGCCAACTGTATGTTGCCTGGGCATTGCAAGCGATCCGACAAAAACTGCAAATATGTGTTATCTATCACTATATGGATGATATCCTAATTGCAGGCAAGGACCTAAATAAGGACCGTCTGCTCCGCCTGCTGCAATCAGAATTAGCGAAAGCAGGACTGGTAATTGCACCAGACAAGGTGCAATGTGAAGCCCCTTGGCAATATTTGGGGTGGATCATTTCCGGGACTGAAATTAGGCCTCAAAAAATTAAAATTACCACACAGATAAAAACCTTGTCTGACGCTCAGAAATTGATGGGTGATATCCAATGGATCTGCCCTTTGTGTGGAATCACGAATGATGATCTGGCTGATCTCATGCCCCTTTTAAAGGGTGAACCAAAGGCCGAACAACAAAGAGTTTTATCAAAAGCTCAGTATGAGGCCTTGGATCGTATCATGACAAAAATTATTACCTCTTATGCTTCTCAATGGAATCCAGATTTACAGGTTATTCTGTTTATTGTTAACAGTGAGTATCATCCATTTAGTCTATTAGCACAGTGGGATCTTCAAAAAACTGATCCCTTATGCATTTTAGAGTAGATTTTCCTGCCTTATCGATTATGTAAAACAGTAACTACTCGGTTAGAAGCATTTGCTCTTCTGATTGTATGAGGTCATTCACGATGTCAGGAAATTATGGGCTGTGATCCATCACAAATTTGTTTGCCACTTACCAGGGTATGGTTAAACTGGGCACAACAATCTAGCTCTGCTTTTCAGTCTGCTCTGATAGGTTTTGTTGGTCCTCTTAATATACATTTTCCACCTCATAAGATGTTTACAATGCTAAACAATAATCAGTTTGAAGATGTTACCTTTTACTCCAGTAAACCTGTTGTAGGATTAACTGTCTTTACAGATGCAAGCAAAATCAATCACACAGCCGGATATGTTTGGCAAACAGGTGATGGCTGGAAAGAGCAGAAGATACCTGGTCATTTTTCCGATTCACTACAAACACCAGAGCTAAGTGCTGTTATTGCAGTGTTTCAGTGATGGCCTGACACCCCTCTTAATATCGTCTGTGATTCTTTATATGTTGTAGGCATTGTTCAACGTATAGAAAGGGCAATTTTACAAGAAGTCACTAATCACAGGCTGTGGATCTTGTTAAAAACCTTATTACATCTTGTGAATACTCGTAAATGTACCTATTTTATTATGCATATTCGCAGTCATTCAGGCCTTCCAGGAAGTCTTAGTGAAGGCAATAACAAAGTGGATAAATTAGTTGCCCCAGCATGGGCAGGACCCTCTGTAAATATTTTTCAACAAGCTCGAGCATCTCATGCCTTTTTTCATCAATCAGCAAAAATGTTAGTTCGGCAATTTGGACTGTCCCTAACAGATGCCCGAGGCATTGTGCAGTCTTGCCCAGATTGTCAAGGCCAAGCAGTAGGTATAGGCCTTGGAGTCAGCCCTCGAGGCATTCAGCCTCTTCAGCTTTGGCAAATGGATGTGACTCATGTACCCTCTTTCGGGAAACTGAAATATGTCCATGTTACTATTGACACTTTTTCTCACTTTGTCTGGGCCACTCCCCTGACTGGTGAGACTGCATGCCATGTAATCATGCACCTACGTGGTTGTTTTGCAGCTATGGGAGTACCTTTACAACTAAAAACAGACAATGCATCTAGCTATACCTCTTCAACGCTTTCGAGATTTTTGAATACTTGGGGTATTTCTCATGTCACTGGTATTCCTCATTCTCCTACAGGACAAGCTATTATTGAACGAACACATCAAACTTTGAAACAACTGTTAGAAAAACAAGAAACGGGGGAAGAAGGACTTACACCGGTAGCAAGGATACAGAAAGCTGTATATGTTATGAATTTTGTGCAATTGACAGGAGACTTTAATGACCCCCCTGCTATATTACATGGTCAGGCATTAGGTTCAGGTTATATGACTAAAACTCTGGATATTCTGGTCCAGTATAAGGACTTGGAAACCGGCATTTGGAAAGGTCCTGCAGAAGTAAAACTAACTGGTCAAGGTTATATGTGTATAATTACAGATTCTGGTCTGCGGTGGGTGCCAGCACAATGGGTGAAACCCTGGAAAGAACCAGCACCACCCCGGGACAACCCCCTTGTCAGTGATTGAATTAATTGAAATGTCAGCTTAGGACTTCCGTTTTATGGATGTTTTTCAGTCTTTCTTATAGTGAAGAGAGCAAACAATTTTATGTTAAAGTAAAAAAAAACAAAAAAACAATAAAAAAAAGAAGAAGAAGAAGAGGTAACTTCTCGACCTCGGACCTCAACCGAGCTGCGGAATATGCGAAAAGATTTTACCCGTCAACCAGGGGAGCACATCATCACCTGGTTACTCCGATGCTGGGACAATGGGGCCGATGGTCACGAACTAGAAGGTACAGAAACCAAGCAGCTGGGATCACTTGCTAGAGAAGGGGGAATTGACAAAGCAATTGCAAGAGAGAAAAAGTCCCTCAGCCTTTGGAGGAGGCTCTTGGCAGCTGTGAAAGAAAGGTTTCCGTACAAGGACGATGTTACGAGTCGTTCGGCCAAGTGGACTACTATAGACAAAGGCATCCAGTCTCTGAGGGAATCGGCCATCGTAGAGATGATCTATCACATCAAGCCGAATAACGGGGATACACCTATAGATCCAGATGAAGTTGAATGTACACGACCCATGTGGCGAAAACTTACACGGAATGCACCGTCATCATATGCCCATTCATTGGCAACAGTGACCTGGAATGACATAGTACCACTAACAGTGGATGAAATGGTTCATAAACTCCGAGAGTTCGAAGACAATCTCACTCCTTCCATCATCTCAGCTGTGAAAAAACTGTCCCAGGACCTCGACAAATTGAGGGACGATGTATCTGATTTATCCAGCTCCTCACGTGTACCAACACACGTCTCAGCTATTAACAAAAGGCGTCTTATTGTTCAAGAGAGGAGATACAGAAGGTATACGCCACGGGGTACCCTATGGTTTTACCTGCTGGATCACGGAGAAGACATGACGAAGTGGGATGGAAAACCTACTTCAGCTTTGGAGGAACGGGTGAGTGAACTGAAGAGGGGAGCAAGGGCCAAGACTGATCGTCCCATGAGAGCTACGGCTTCAGTCTCTGGTGAGCAGTTTCCCAGATGGAGTGGAAGAGCTGATTTTACTCCAGCTCCTGTGATAATGAAGAATAATCCCTTTCACCACGACTTAAGTGTCCAATGCTGTGACGACTATGAGAGGGGCCCTGCCTCCAGCCAGGTGGAGGTAGGGGACAATCGGATTTACTGGACTGTGTGGATCAGATGGCCTGGCACATCAGTCCCACAGAAGTATAAGGCTCTAGTAGATACCGGTGCACAGTGTACCCTGATGCCATCAAGCTGTCAAGGGGTGGAACCCATCTATATTTCTGGAGTAACAGGAGGATCCCAAGAGTTGACTGTGCTGGAGGCTGAAATCAGCCTGACTGGGAGGGAGTGGCAAAAGCACCCTATTGTGACTGGTCCAGAGGCTCCATGCATCCTCGGCATAGACTACCTCAAGAGAGGGTACTTCAAAGACCCAAAAGGGTACCGGTGGGCTTTTGGTATTGCTGCTTTGGAGACTGAGGAAATTGAGCAGCTGTCCACCTTGCCTGGTCTCTCAGAAGATCCCTCTGCTGTGGGGTTGCTGAAAGTTGAAGAACAACAAGTGCCAATTGCGACCACAACAGTGCACCGGCGGCAATATCGCACCAACCGAGACTCCCTGATTCCCATCCATCAGTTGATCCGTAGACTGGAGAGTCAGGGGGTGATCAGCAGGACCCGCTCACCCTTCAATAGCCCCATATGGCCAGTGCGAAAGTCTAATGGAGAATGGAGACTAACAGTAGACTATCGTGGCCTGAATGAAGTCACACCACCATTGAGTGCTGCCGTACCGGACATGCTAGAACTTCAGTATGAACTAGAGTCAAAGGCAGCCAAGTGGTATGCCACGACTGATATTGCCAATGCATTTTTCTCAATTCCTTTGGCAGCAGAGTGCAGGCCACAGTTTGCTTTTACTTGGAGGGGTGTCCAGTTCACTTGGAACCGACTGCCCCAGGGGTGGAAACACAGCCCTACCATTTGCCATGGACTGATCCAGACTGCACTGGAACAGGGGCAAGCTCCAGAACACCTGCAATACATTGATGACATTATTGTGTGGGGCGGTACAGCGGAAGAAGTCAGCCATAAAACGGAGTAAGGTCAAGGGACCTGCACAGGAGATTCAATTTTTGAGAATAAAATGGCAAGATGGACGTAGACAGATCCCCACAGATGTGATCAACAAGATAACAGCAATGTCTCCACCAACTAATAAGAAAGAAACGCAAGCTTTCTTGGGTGCTGTGGGGTTCTGGAGAATGCACATCCCGAATTACAGTTCGATTATAAGCCCTCTCTACCATGTGACCCGGAAGAAGAATGATTTTAAATGGGGCCCTGAGCAGCAACAAGCCTTTGAGCAAATTAAACGCGAGATAGTTCATGCAGTAGCCCTTGGACCTGTCCGGACCGGGCCAGATGTAAAAAATGTACTGTACACTGCAGCTGGGGAGAACGGTCCTACCTGGAGTCTCTGGCAGAAAGCTCCAGGGGAGACTCGAGGTCGACCCCTCGGCTTTTGGAGTCGGGGATATAAAGGATCTGAGGCCAGCTATACCCCAACTGAGAAAGAGATACTGGCAGCCTATGAAGGGATTTGAGCTGCTTCGGAAGTGATTGGCACTGAAGAACAGCTCCTCCTGGCACCCCGGTTGCCCGTGCTGGGCTGGATGTTCAAAGGCAGGGTCTCCTCTACACATCTTGCAACTGATGCTACATGGAGTAAATGGGCTGCACTAATTACACAACGAACTCGAATAGGAAATCTCAGTCGTCCAGGCATTCTAGAAGTCATCATGGACTGGCCAGAGGGCAAAGGTTTTGGAATGTCACCAAAGGAGGAGGTGGTGCGCGCTGAAGAGGCCCCACCGTATAATAAACTGTCAGAAAGTGAAAAGCAGTATGCCTTGTTTACTGATGGCTCTTGCCGTATTGTGGGAAAGCATCGGAGATGGAAGGCAGCTGTATGGAGTCCTGGACGACAAGTTGCAGAAACTGCTGACGGAGAGGGTGAATCGAGTCAATTTGCCGAGGTGAAAGCCATCCAGCTGGCCCTGGACATTGCTGAACGAGAAAAGTGGCCAGTACTTTATCTCTATACTGACTCATGGATGGTGGCAAATGCCCTGTGGGGGTGGTTGAAGCAATGGAAGCAGAGCAACTGGCAACGCAGAGGTAAACCCATCTGGGCTGCTGCACTGTGGAAAGATATTGCTGCCAGGGTGCAGAACCTGGTGGTGAAGGTACGTCATGTAGATGCCCATGTACCCAAGAGTCGGGCCACTGAGGAACACCAGAACAACCAACAAGTGGTTAAAGCGGCTAAGATTGAAGTGGCTCAGATGGACTTAGATTGGCAACATAAAGGTGAATTATTTTTGGCCCGGTGGGCCCATGACACTTCAGGCCATCAGGGCAGAGATGCAACATATAGATGGGCCCGTGATCGAGGGGTGGACTTAATAATGGACACTATTGCCCAGGTTATTCATGAGTGTGAAACATGTGCTGCAATTAAACAAGCCAAGCGGTTAAAGCCTCTTTGGTATGGAGGACGATGGTTGAAGTATAAATATGGGGAGGCCTGGCAGATTGACTATATCACACTGCCACCAACCCGCCAAGGCAAGCACCATGTGCTTACCATGGTGGAAGCAACCACCGGGTGGCTGGAAACATACGCTGTGCCCCATGCCACTGCCCGGAACACCATCCTGGGCCTTGAGAAACAGATTTTGTGGCGACACAGCACCCCAGAGAGAATTGAGTCAGACAATGGGACTCATTTCCGAAATAACCTTATAGATATTTGGGCCAAAGAGCATGGCATTGAGTGGGTATATCACATCCCCTACCATGCACCAGCCTCTGGGAAAATCGAACGGTACAATGGGCTGTTAAAATCTACACTGAGAGCAATGGGTGGGGGAACTTTCAAGCATTGGTATACACACTTACCAAAGGCCACCTGGTTGGTCAACACCAGAGGATCTGCCAACAGGGCTGGCCCAGCCCAGTCAGAACTTTTACATATTGTAGAGGGAGACAAAGTTCCTGTGGTGCATATGAAGAATTTGCTGGGGAAGACAGTCTGGGTTATTCCTGCTTCAGGTAAAGGCAAACCCACTCGTGGGATTGCTTTTGCTCAGGGACCTGGATATACTTGGTGGGTAATGCGGGAAGATGGGGAAGTCCGATGTATACCTCAAGGGGATTTGATTTTAGGGGAAAACAGCCAGTGAACTTAATTGTATGCTGTTGCCTGCTGTGTAATGCTTTTATAGCCCATCAACTAGATGTCTCCAGGTCACCAGCGACTGGCCCTGACTTCCCTCCAGCCATCATCCCAACAGAGAATGAACTTTGAACATCATGGACCGAATGGACTCGGCAGCATTATAGGGATTGGTCCATACACTAAGAAAATGATTTTTTCCTCTTGGTCTCTATGTATATGGATGTATATATGTGGGAGAGTGATGGTGTATTGAAAATGTGGGATCTGAGCACGACGTTTCGGTTCTTTTATAAACTTACTTTACAGTTTAAAAAAAAAGGAGCAGGAGGGCGAGGGGAGGAGGCAGCGGCGGGGCCGGTTCTGCCCGCCCGGGGGGGCCGGGCCGCACCCACCCTTCCCACAACTTGCCCACAAACTTTTTGATTTAAAGAGTTGCTGCGGAACAAACTTTGTTGAAGTGACTTTAATTCCCCCCCCCCCACCCCCATCCCTTCTCCATCCCATCCGTCCCTCCTTAGGATCCCGGGAAATATCGGTGCAATTTATAAACTCCCCCCCCCCCCCCCCCCCCCCCCCCGTTTTATATTTTTTTTAAATTTTCTTTTTAATCAAAGTTAGCTGATGCATACCATGTGTCAAACTTGTGAGGCCTACGAGACCTGGCATTTTGTGCTCTAATCGACCTCTTATGAATAGGAGCCGTGCATAATGCTGCGAGGAGCGTTGTGACATTCAAGTAGGCACTAAATGTCAGGCCAGGTCTCAGCCCTTCGCGGTGGGAGAGGGCGGTACCTGCTAGCGCCGCCGGGGCTTTTTCAGCGACCGCAGAAAGTAACAGGCTAAGGAGATAATTTAAACGGCAATCCCAGGGGTGATGGGGAGGGGGGGAGACGACACATCACCTCCCGGCGGTGCGGAGGGGCGGGGGAACAGGGATTACCGGGGTATATGTTTGAGAGTGGGAAGGAGAGATTCTTTGATGCTGTGTAGGAAAGAATACAGATTTTAATGCGCCCATCTGTTGCAGTTTTGCAAATAATTTTTTTTTTTTTTTTGGGGGGGGGGGAGCAGTGCCACTTGTGAACTTGTGATTATATATTATTTTCCCCTCGGAGGCTCACTCCGGCTCCATCCGAAAATTGAAAGTGAAAGAGGGGCCGGGGCCACGTTCCGCCTGCGCGGAGCCTCCCCGCGGGTGCCCGGGGAGGGTTCGGCCGCCGCCCACAGCCTGCGTGGCCGTGGGCATTATTCCGGGGGATTTACGGCGGATGTGGCTGTGCCCGGTACCGCCCCGAGGAGGCGGCGGGGTTGATAGGAATCCCGCGCGGAGGGGCGCGGAGTAGTGTGGAGCGGGGCATGGGAGGAAGCGGCTGCCCGCGGCGGGAGCGTTGAGCGGGTCTGTGCATCCCTACCCCCGTGCAGTTTAAACTGAATCCAACAGGGGCCGTGTTTGCTGAGCTGATGTCACCGGTGGATACAGATAACAGCTGCGAGCCGCCCCGATTCTGGGAAAAAAAGACTATTTTGAGTGTCATAATTAAGTTTAGAAGCCTTGTTTTAGCTCCTTCGATGCTCGAAATAAAGACTGGCTGCTTTTAAACCCTTTCTGAAGGGCTTGGCTAAACTCCTCTGCACGTTCGCTTGGAGAAGAATGTTTTCTAGTTTAATATTAGAAACTATATTTTTACTTGTTTAAACCGGATTTGATTATTCCTGTGGAGATTTTCTTCTCACACACACACCCACCCCATCACTCCAATCTTTGTTCATTGTTCATTGTCTGTGGAAGGCTGCTTAAATGTACCGAGAACGGGGGGAGGTCCCCTTGCTGGTTTGATGTTGAAATAGTAAACTTGAATGGGGAGGGTGGATGGAAAAGTGGACATTGCAGCTTTAATTAACTTCAAGAGGCTTCAGTGAAGACCAGAGCGAAATAATGATGTTGCCTCATAAATCTGTCCAGTACAGTGCATTGCATTGAACTATTACAGTATCACTGTCACATTGAATATTCACTACCTATCCGGGAGCAGTTTTGCATAACTGGATCTTTTAAAAATGAAACTTGTTTGCAAAAAAACAAACAAAACCAAAACCCACCAAAAGTCCAAGTGAAAACCACAGCGATCTGCATGATTATAAAGCGTTCAAACACATCCCAAAAGTGACCTGCATAAGTACATCAATAGCTAAAGTGCAAATAAGATGAGAAGTGCTTCTGAAAGCTGTACATTCCCTATGTGGTTTCTTGGGTTATTTCTCAATAGTGGGATTTTTTTTTTTTTTTTGTAGCTTCAGGGATTTTAGGTTTTCTGTCTGCTTTTTCCATCACAGTTCTGATACAAGGTGAGGCTCTTGTAGCATGTCTGGGTACCTGTAATGATATTTTTTAAGAGATATAGATGAACAGTTTGTAATTCACACTGCTTGAGTTGTATAATTACAGCTGCTGTGGAAGGGAAATGTGTATTGCTGCTGTGTTTCTGATCCTCGAAAAGATAATCAGTAAATACTTCAAATATTCAAAGGTTGTGCATGTGCTTGTATTCACTTAAAAATTGATTTGGTTAACTGAGCTGTTACTTCTTAAATCCTAGAGACAGCTATTTTTTTAATGCGTGTCCCCCACATTTGATGGGGGATGATGACTGAAGTAATTAACAATGCCAGACATTTTTAGAGTGAATTTGTAGACTGTACGTAAAAGACACCCCCTCCTGAGCGGCTGCCTTACAACCGGACAGGTTTAGAATTATTTTGTGTATTTTTGTGTATTATTTTGTGAATCCGATGCTGGTGTTTGGGATGCTGTGAGAACAAAGTTGCAGAGCATGGGAGTCTGTCAGCATTGCCTCCCGGGGAAAGGGAGTGGCAGTCTATGGGAATGGGAAGGGGATCTATGGTCTATGGGAATGGGAAAGGGAGCCTTGTCCATGGGAAGGAAGGGGAGCGGTGGTCAGTGGGGCCAGCCACACAGGAGGTCCACATGCATCCCAAGGACTTCCTTGACAGATTACTTTGAACTTCCTTGTTTCTGCAACAAAACCCCTTCCCTAAAGACCCCTTCTGCCAGGCTGCAAGAAGAGCCCTGCACAGTTTGGGCCTGAGCTGCAGAGCTGCTGAGCACTCACCCCTTCCACTGACTTCTGATGGAGTTATGGGTGCTTAGCAGCTTTGGAAATCAGGCCCTGTGTTCAGTCAGCAGCTCATGTATTTTTATTTGTTGCTTGTTTAGTGTGCTTTTTTGTTTGTTTTTAAGTTAGACAGCTAAAGAGGGATCTATGATTTCTAGTCATTAAAATATTTGTAAATAGCTTGAGATGTTTGTCTTGCTCTGTTCTGTTTTCCCCTCTCTGCTATATATACTTTTTTTTAAATTTTATTTTTAATTCATCTTCCAGTGGATGTGCTGTTAATCTTCTGAAGAAAAGAATCACAAATGAGTTGTTCAAAGATTTCAGAATGTTGTAGAAAGAAAATGTCTCCAGTTCGGTAACAAGTGCCTGAAGAATTGATTGCTGTTTCAGAACATGCACTAGAAGAGCCTTGGTAGAGTTGCTAACCTCTGCAACTGGGTGCACTTTCTCATATCTGCTCTGGCTTCAGAGTTTGCTTGTGACTTTGAATTTATATCACTGCAGGTAAATGAGATTTAATATGATTTTTTTTTTTTTTAAAGTGCCAGTGGCTTAAACTTTTTTTCATTTGCTGTTCAAATGATGACAATTAGCAACTGCAGCTTAAGAAAGGTGTCCAGGACTAGGGGGAGGGCACGAAGGGGTGGAGTGAGTGAACGAGCTGTCTGGCTGGGTTTAAACCACGACAAAAGGTTAGTCTCTCTACTACATTGCAGGCAATGTGTCTAAAGTATTTGCATGCTAAAGCTGTATTTTGCAAATGAGTTCCTGAAGATACAAGTTGCTATGATAGAAATACTGTATTAAACCACTTTTAATAAATTAACTATGACTTTATCAATTGTAAGGAAGAAAAAGGAATTGTTCTACGGGCTTTTCGACTTCAGAATATATTTGAGCTCTAATATTCATCAATTTGTCTCTATACTTTTATATAATGAAGAGACTGATTGTTATATTTCTGTCTATGCTAGAGGCCAGTAACCCAACCCAGCCATTATCAGAAGAGAGTAGCCTGCGACTTGCAATATCAGTACCACTGTTTTGCTTGCAGCAATGAAGACAGTGCTGAGATCAGAAATTGTGATCTTCAGCACAGAAAACTGACACATTGGGTTGTTTACCCACTATGGGAGACTTAGGTAACCAAAGAGATTTGCATTAGAACAGCCAGAGAAAATCCACTAGTCCATTAATATGAGCTGTGCTTGTTCCCTGGGAAGCACAAGTTTCACCAAGTGTAGGAAAATCAGTAGAAGTAATTTTTCCAAATGTTGATTTTTTGCTTAAAGTTGACTTTGAATTGCAGAGGTGTTTGTAGAGCACCTTGACTTCAAGGAAAAAAGAAAGTGGCATTAAAAAAGTGCATGGATTTATAAGAACTTTATAAAAAATAGAAGATAAAGCCATAAATAGATTTATTTTTCTAATTTGAATAAGGACAACTAAAGCTTTTTACTAGCTTCTGTTTTAGTGCATTTTAATAAAATTTGTAAGCAAAATTAAATTTTAATCTCTAAATTTCTCTTAGATACCTGAATAGATGCATATCAGCTCTTTGAAATGCTAAAAGCACCTTGCATTTTCAGAGGTGCAAGCAATTTGGGTTCGGGGAAGAGAACATAGATGAAAAAATAGAATCCATGTTCTTTATTTTTATAGAAAAATGAATAAACTTATTTTTGGCAACTGTAGATGGAAATACAAATTTCTCCAGTGAAGACACTCCAGGCACAGATGTTTGCAGAAAAGAGAAATGGGATGAGCTACTGAAAGAAAATATGTGAAAGTAAAATAATTCTGAGATGCTTAATTGGATGATCATAGGGTTACTGTTAAGACAGGCAGTTCTAGCTTCCAGTTGTGCAGCCTAATATGGAGTATGAACTTTTTATGACCAGGTCACTGAGCAGAATCTGACCTTGGAAAGAAACAAGTGAAAACTGTAACAATATGATGGATGCTTATTGCTTGACATGAAATAACTGAGTAGCCTCTCTCTATATCTGAGTGGATCACAATAACTGCTGGGTAGATCACAATAATTTTAATTCCTGGCAGGTTAAGCAATGAAGCCAAGCACTGAGGCATTTGCTGCATCTTTTCAGAGGTAGCAGGAATCCAGGGAAAAAAAAAAAATAGGGTAGCAAGGGGGGACCTGGGTTGCCTCTGCCCAACTGTACCAATGCTGTGTGTCTAAACTCGCTCTCAGAGGGAAGATTCTTCCAGTATTCTGAATTTGGCATCTTTCCCTTATATTTAAATTTGCTGTCATTTTCAGGTGCATCTTACTAGATAACCAGATGCATCAAAAAAAGCAAAAGAATAATATAGGAGTAATTATAATTAGCTTAGTTGAATTTTTTTTTTTTTTAAATTTGTAAGATGAGGCCTTGAAAGTATTTTGAAGTCACTAGTTTTTACAGGTCTTAATCTAAATACTCCATCTGAGAATGTTTTATAAAGAGTTGGGTTCATTGGGTCAAGTTGAACTATATTAAAGAGAAACAATTTTGTTATGATCTGACTGTCCTTTAAACACAGATGAAGAAAACAACTAAAATAGCCACAGCAACCTCAGTATCTGATCCTTTCTCCATTGTGTGCTGTAGTATTTGAGACTTGAACAACCAAAAGCAAAATTAGGTAATTCCTTACAAGTATTTGTCATGTTACAAAGAAAGCAGTGCTATCTGTCATGGTAGGACATTAATGGAGAGTTGTGCAGGTAGCAGAGACTGTAAATAGCACTCCCATAGTGTGGGACAAGCAATAGAGCTCACTTCTTCAAACCAGCTGCTCATTTTTGATGTGTTAGTGTTAAACTGTCCAGCCATAGTCATCTTGGACTTCCAGAGGGAGCGAGAACTTGCTGGGAAGGTGGAAGTCAGCAAAGATCAGGCAGGGGTTATCCTCAGTGGGCTGCCCACAGAGCCAGGGAAAGGCTGCGTAGGAAAATTTAACCCTGTCTTGGTTTTGTGGACAGGAGAAGCAAGAGATGGGGAGGAAAAAGGAGGGTATAAAAGGAGGATATGAGCAGACTTTCACCCTGTGGCCTTTGTAAGGGTGCAGAGGAGGCTGGCTGTGGGGGGCAGCCAGGCATGTCCCGGGAGCCTTCCTTGCCATCAGCCTCAAATGGGCATCATGGTGCAAAAGGATAAATGGCAGTCCTGACTCTTCCCTTTATATAAGCTTGTTTCATCCTTAATTTGAATTTTGCTGCTTTTTTTTTTTTTATGTTTGGTTTTTTTTTTTTTCTCTTGCTTGTTTTGTGGGTTTTTTTTTGGTTGTTTATTTTGTTTGCTTTTTTTTAACTGCGATAAGCCCTGGTACAAACTTTTCTTCCTTTATATGCCTTTGGGATACTCTGCCACAGTTGCTGGGGTTCTTTGTGAGTAGGATGTGAGCCCTTTTGAGTTCTTCAGTGCTGCAAAGGGGTTGCTATCAAGTACCACAGTCTACTTAGTCACAACAGGCCTATTTGTCTTGCTTCCTCTGTAGTCCTGGCCCCTGCTGATTTGGGAATTAGCCCCAGTAACCCAGTAGGTTGCCAGGCTGGCCTTAAATTTATTTTTCTAAATGATAGCATATTGTATTAATGTTGGTTTATTCCACTCTCATAAGTTAGTCTCCATAGATTTACGCAGATATTGTTACCATCAGTCTTGTATTTGGAATATCAGTGGAAGATATAGATAGATCCCTTTAATGTAAAATTTAGAAAAGCACAAGTAAATAGGAAACTCAGGCAGAATTACTTCATGCAAAGGATAATAAACATATGGAATAAATTACCATCAAGGAAAGGATAAATGAGTTCAAGGGAAGCCTAGGTTTGTTTCTTGGGGAAAGAGCATGTGAGAGTTAGGGTGAAGAAAGCAAGGAGGTGTAAAGTCAGTTTTCTATTAACAAAGACTAACATGGGCTGGATGTTCATTCCTTAGCATTTCTTTTGAAAGCTCCATCTGGTTGGGTTACATTTTGGTTTTGTGTGTGTTTGTTAACATTTGCTCTCTAGATTTACATGAGGTATTTTTTCTTCACGGGTCCATAGAAATATGAAAACTTAGGGCAGTGCAACATTTTGGTTTTGATACCAGTTTTACTTGATGGAGTGATGTGATAGTGAAGTGTTGATCGAGTGAACTTAGGAGAATCTTGCATTCTCTGACATTAGTTTATATTGACAGGAGAAGAAGAAGCTGCCTTCTACTCCAGTGCTCTAGTGACCAAGGATTTTTGATAGGTGTTTGTCCTGTTTCAACCATACCAGTGCTTGAACAGACCTGAAAAAAACCCTGCATCTGGACAAGCTCTCTCTCCTTTTTTTTTATTTTTATTTTTTTTTATTATATTTTTATTTTTGAAGGGTTTGCATTAACATTTTCATTGGTTTCAATCTGTTTTTTGAATGTTGAGGGTTGACTCGATGTTGGCAAGCTGCACTAGTTTTGAAACTGGTGCTACAAGCAGCTTTTCATTGAACTTTTGTTGTGTTCAAATATATCCCACATTTTTGAGGAAAATGATGGGTCTCTCTTCCCAGAAGAAAGTGCATGGAAGTTAGCAAAATTTTGTTTGATTTTGATGTGATTTCTAGGGTCCAATTCTGCTCCTCTTATGTCCGTTGGAATAGGACTGAATCAGTAGGTACGACTTCTCTTCCACACCAGGTGGTCTCATCTGATTCCTAGTTTTGGTGTAAATACAATGTCCAACTACACTGGTTGTAAGCTCAGTGCAAAGCTTGATGTTCTCAAAAAGAGATCCTGATTAAACTTTTTCTTGTTTCAGTATTTAAATTCCAAAAAGAAATCCAACCTTTTGAGTTTAAAAAATGCAAAGGAAATGCAAAGGTTATAGGCTACCTCAAACTGAAATGTATAATAAAATGACTCTTTATTACCTTTTTAAGGTATCTGTTCTTCATTGATTCATTGACATTCCTCTTAAGGCTAATAAAATAGCTAAAAGAAGATAGCCCAGCATCTTTATTAGTGCCATAATGCCAGCTAACAAAACTTGCCTGCTCTAACTAATCCCTTCTTTGGATTTTACTATAAAATTGCTTATAAAATAGCTCAGATATTTTAAAATATTCTTGATTGTTTTAAAGAAAAAATGCTTAAGCATCTTTCCTTTACTTGGATACATAAAGCTATATGCATGTGTATGCAATAAATTGACATACTGTTAGGTAAGTGAGCAGTAGGAAATCCACAACCCCTTCTGGATTAGAATTTCAATCTATTGCTCGTTTTGATAGTGTCTTTGGCATGTTAGGTGCTTTCCAAATATAGAAATATAGTTTCTGTCCAGAACTAGCTGCAATTTTCTTACTGCAGTTGAAAAGTGCCAGTTCATTAGTTTGCGTCCACATGCTGTATCTTTGAAGGATTTCTCAGGTCCACAACTGAATCTCTGCACTTCATTATGGACTGATGATTATGAAATGCACCTAAATCACTGGAGAACTAAATTCAGCTCCTTCCTCTCATATCTGATTTGAATCACCTTCCTCAAATAAGTTTCTCAAATTCCAGGTGAACCTAATAATCACACTTCAGCTCTTCCAGGGTGAGTCTTTTTAAGTTCCTGCTTCAGGCTATTCCAATTTAAATAATAATTTAATTATTCAGTGGGTCAACAAAGGAGTGATTCTTGTCTTAGGTACTAAAGTGTGATGTGAGAGACTGGGTCCAACTTGATTCTGTTGCAGAATTGTGTACCCTGCAGTCCCCAGTGTGATGTGGTGAGAGCAATTCATGTTCTTAAGATTGTCTTGATAGTTCTTCCTTTTGAAAAGTTGCAAAAGGTGTTGAATTAGTCCCAGTGGGGAGCAAGAGAAAATTCTGAAATCTTCAAAATATTTGTAGTATGGGAAAACTGTTTCTTACTCAGCTCTCTACCTTTTTCATAAAATTCACAATCCAATTATTATGAAAATCAGTTGGTGATGGGGTGCATATGATAATCCAAATAATTTTTATCTCAAAATGGAGTTTTGCTGCATTATTTTGTTCAGTGGATTATGTGTTTGAACAAAATGGATTAAGCGATTCCTACAGCCCCCTGAGCATTGAGTGTTTAGCTATAGGCAGTGCAATGGGTGCAGGGTTAGTCCTTTCTACTGCAAGTGCCTTGGAACAGGCACTTAGTGCTCCTTCCCTTGTGGAGAAACTTGTGAGATCTGAAAGACCTATGGAACTGTCAGGGTTCCTTAAAAAGGAGGGAGGGGAAATGTCTTAATCTGTAGAAGAGGAATCCAGAAAGGGAGGAAGCCCTTCTTAGAGATAAAAATACTCATTTTCATGGCTTCTGTTTCCTCTCTCTTTCCTTCTTAACTTCACTGGCAGCGCAACTCTGACAGATCCCATGTTGTATTGGTTGGTTCCCCTTCTGGCTGCTCTGCAACAGTGGTGGATGAGAACTAAGGGAATAAATATAGCTCTGAGTTCCAGTAGTAACCCTCTGCCAGACTTCTACACAGAAGCTTAGGAGGTCACAGAGGGAAGAGGGAATGAGTGATGCAGAGTTGTGGCAGGCTTGGATCAGACTCCTCCAGCAGGGAGGGGGCTTCTGTGGTCCCTGAGGAAGGGGAAAGCTGCAGCAGAAACCCACTGTTGCCTTAGTTTTTGTGCAGAACTGAAGGGATCTGTAGATACAGCTTAAAAGCAATTGCCATTGGCTGTGCCATTTCCCTGTGAGTTTATTAAATGTGAACATTTTTTATATATATAAAAATAACTTCACAATTTTTTTCCTGTTATGTATTTCAATCCAGTTGGAAAAATGGAATCAATCTAGTCAGCTTTTCATCAGTTTTTCTTTGGTTGTCATGCAGTTGCACAATGCTGCAGTGCTTGGCTAGCAAAAATATTTACAACTAAAAAATTACTTTCAATAGAATTAAAAAAAGAATAAAGAATCATGGAAACATTTTTATTGGTCTTCAATTTTTGTGCAACTTTGATTTTTTTTTTTTTTTATTTTGCAAGACCTAAACTACATCAGTGGTGTTTCTGTAATTTGATCTTAAAATTATGTGGTTTTTTTTTATATATGTATGCAAGGCATAGATAAGATGCTACTACTACCCTCTGTCATATAGTGCAAAAAATGCTAGCCTGAATATTTCTTCGCAGCTGGTTCAAAGTCCATGGAAATCATGAGCACCTTGTAGTTGAGACTCAAAGGTTTGAGGTATGGAAAAACTGTTCAAGGTCAGACCTTTAACCTGTGTGCAACTACCTGTTGTAGTTGGGTTAAACAGTCTTAATTATTCAGAACTGCTCTGAGTTGATATCTGATCTAGCAATGCTGTGAAATTTCTTCCTACAGCCAAGGTGGATTTGGGGATATGTCTCCAACCCTCATATACCTTTACTGCTGCTGGCACCCATAGAATTTTTACACATAAAGAATGTGTCTCTGCTGATTGCCACAGTGCTAGGGAAACATTGTCAGGAGGAACAGGGCTGGTAGATGTAGTGGGAAGGTGCATTGCACATGCCTTTTCAAGCTGGGTTTGAAGACAACTTTTCCTCCTTTCATAATCTCCTATTATTCAAAATAGGAAATTGTTGAAAAAATAAATGGCGAGGGCTCTTGAACTCTTTCCATCCTCTGTTAGGATGCATGTGTTTGTTTTTGTACAGATTTGTTCAGAAAGCATCTTCTGTATGTAATGGAAGCTAGTCTCATGAAACCAAATGTTCCACTGGCCTTGAAATCCATTTCTACCTTGTTCTGGGTCCTAGGTGTTTATCAGCTGCATTCTTGCAGAATGTTGATTTTAGTCCCCTCCAGTTACTTAGATTTAGGATTTGCCCCCTATTGAGTTCATTACTACTAGGACAGCTTTTATATGTTGAGTAGGGATCATTTATTTCTATAGAAATAAGAGGACTTGACTTAACAGCAGTGCACAATGAATATGAAAAATCCTACTAAGATAATTTGAATTTAAATGTGAGCAACATTAAATCCAAACAATCTTCAGCCCTTATTTAGTCCAGTCATTGCTGGACATCTAGGTGAAGAAGGCTCTTCTGACTTATTAGTTTATTATCGACAATATTGCAAATTCTTAAACCTTTTGATTAGGTAACCCAGGTACCTATTATTCTATTAAGGCTTACCGCTCTCCCATTGAAGGCCATACTGAAACACCTACTGCCTGGACACAGATGCCCCGGTCTTCTACAAGCAGATGTATGCAGAGTCTGGATTTGTACAAGTAAAATGTAAATAATAATTACTGAATAATACTTCAGTATTATCTAGGATGTTTGAATGTCTGTCTTATAACTGCATGATATGAAGGCATCTATAGAAGGAATAAATATGCTTATCTTTGAAAAATTGATATGATAAGAATAAGGAAACTTTAGAATAGTTTCATCTTTATATGTTCAGTACTTTTCTGTAGTTTACCTGTTTAATTTTTCTAAGGCAGGCTGTACATTAACAAAAGTTTCTGTAGCTTTGTCATGGTTTAAGCCCAGCTGATAACTCAGAACCATGCAGCTGCTCACTCACTCCCCCCATTCTTCCTCCCCCCACTCCCAGAGGGATGGGGAGGAGAATTGAAAATTTTAACTCCCATGGGTTGAGATAAGAACAGTCCAGTAACTAAGGTATAATGCAAAACTACTACTGCTACCACCAATAATAATGATAAGGGAAATAACGAGGGAAGAGAATACAACTGCTCACCACCCACTGACCAATACCCAGCCCCACCCGAGCAGTGATCTGGGCTGTCTGGGTAACTTCCCCAGTATATATACTGGGCATGATATGCTGTGGTATGGAATACCCCACATGGGTGAGTCAGGTGTCCTGTCTCTGCTTCCTCTCAGCTTCTCTTGCCCCTCCTCCCCATCAAGGCATGAGACTGAGAAAATCCTTGATCAGAGTAAACATTACTTAGTGACAACTAAAAACATCAGTCTGTTATCAGTACTGTTCTCAGGCTAAAGTCAAAAACACAGCACTACACCAGCTACCAAGAGGGAGAAAAATAAGCGTCACATCTGAACCCAGGACAACACCACTGACAAACCCCATTAAACACCTTTCTCCCAAATCTTGTTTATGCTCTCCCTGAGAGGCAGAGGTTGCGGATGAGAGTGGTGTCAGAGGGTGGTGTCGCACATTGTGTGCCTGTTAGTGCGCTGACACACTTGCATGAAACCATGCGGTGCTACTACAGCTTGGGGCACAGCGTAGGTTATGCAGCAAATTGCGGTCCATTTTCATCTACGTGGCAGACCCACCAAAGAGAAGCTGGAATCTGAGTGAGCCCCCAGATTTCAGATTTTGAATGTTCCATCCTGGAAGGGACTTCTGAGACTGACTCAGTTTCCACTACCAAGGGCTAAGGTCTTCCAAGAATGGCTGCCTTGCATATGGAATTATAGTCCTTTATTTGAACTTTTATTTAAAGAAAGAAACACAAAAAATGTTCAGTTAAGGCTAAACTTCCGAAACTGTCCCAAGAGTTTCAGTTGGAAATATGCAGTAGGCTCCAGTTGGTAACTGGGTTTTGAATCTGAGCTTCTAGTTTGCTTTTGCTGTTACAGATTGTACAACCAAAAGTAAGAGATATGAGTAGAAACCAAAAGGGAAAGATGAAAGTCTTAACTCAGCTCCTCTCCAGCATGCCTTGGAAATCCTAGGCTTCTGCTCTGTCCCATCAGTAAGACTGAAAGAAATATTTCCCTTTTAAAAGGAAATTAAACAGTTGAGTAAAAAAAAAAATAAAATCTACAAAATCCATTTGGGTATTTATGTGTATAAGTTCTCAGAGAATTTTGGTAATTATGTGTACAGCTTTGAAATCCTGAGAAGGATGTCCAGCAGCAGCAAAGTGTATGGATGGACACTGCTGTGGTGCATGCAGAAATTCATTTTTTCATAGGACTTGATAGTCAGCATGGGAGTAATCTCAGAATTGGCTAATGAAAGTGGCTGCACCTGGTTGAGATTCTCTTGGAAGCTTTACTCTGTCAAAAATACTTATGTCTGGGTGCTTCCTACTTTATAAACCTCACCCTTTTCTTGTGCCCTTAGGCTTAGTTCTGTCTAAGAGCTGAAAATCTTGAGGTCATCACTGCTTTGGCAAAAGCTGGCTGTGCATAAATACGAATATCTCTGAAGGCTGTTCCTGCATGCAAGCTTATTTGGTTATTTCAGAATGTTTTTTGAATCTGAATCGTTGCTTTATATATTGTAAACTGCAGCTTAAGTTCTGTATATGTTTTATAAGGAAAAGCATGGCTTCACATTTTTAACCTCTGCCTGTGTTCATCTGGTGGCTACTGTAATGACAGAAAAATTGAATGAAACTTGTCCTTCAGTGAACAGATTCTAAAATCACATATTTCATCAGTGCAACCTGATGGAGCACCATGCATGGTGTATAAATGAAAATGTGCTCTCCTCAGCTGTCATGATGTAAAATGAGCATATGAAGGCAATTTGAGTGTTGAACCTTCTTTAATTCAACACATCATTTGGTTTCAAAATAGTTAAGTAAATTGTATTAAATAATTGTAAACATTCCAAGTAGTCATCCCAAACAAATAATAATTTGCATAACTGTAACTTATGAACAAAATATTGAAATATAAATCAAGGAAGAGTAAAAAAAATAAAATTATGACAGTACCCTAAAAGTTGCTCGCATACTTAGTAGATATTTGACAAAATTTTTGTGGTTATTTAAGATGCTGTGGAAAACTTCAGAACAGTGTAGTTTAGAAATACTTAATATGTTTCTATTGCCAGACAGAATCACAGAATAGTTAGGGTTGGAAAGGATCTTAAGATCATCTAGTTCCAGCCCCCATGCCATGGGCAGGGACACCTCACACTAAACCATGTCGTCCAAAGCTCTGTCCAGCCTGGCCTTGAACACTGCAAAGGATGGAACATTCACAACCTCCTTGGGCAACCCATTCCAGTGCTTCAACACCATCACAGTAAAGAACTTCTTCTGAAAGATACAGCAAGGCCGTGAGAGGCCCAAGGAAGCTTAAGCAAGCAAGATAAGAAGAATCTGGAATTCACTGAGGTAATGAGAACTGTGGACTGTTGGCAAGCTTTCGAGGTCAAGTTCCCACACCTGTGCTTAACCAATTATATGCTAGTTGCAAAGGGTCTTCAAGACATGTATCCAATCATAATATGCCAAATCACTGTAAGTGCATGTAAGAAATAGTATTTAAGGGGTTAAGGCTTTGTAATAAATATCTTTTTGTCTGATCATATTGATCTCTGACTGAGCATATATATATTCTGCAGCAATTGGTGCCCAAACAGGGACCCCTCTTATTTTTCATATTGAAGCTGAAAGAATTAAAGCGCGTGGCACCGAAGAAAGTGGAAAACGTGGAGCCGCAGGGACGTCGGCTGGGTTCGATCCGGCAGGACCAGGATCGGGAGGTAGTCGCCTCAGAACGGAGCCTTGTGAGCCCGGAAGACACTGCGCAGTGCAAATAAGGTAACAGCTGACGGGGTCTGGAAGAGGGTTAGGATGAGGAATCAATTAAGTAAAGAAGAAACGACCATCCTTAATCTCTTCCAGCATATCCTCTCAGTGAGAGGGATAGAATATGATGATAATTTGTTAAAAAGGCTATTGCTCTGGAGTAAAGAAAAAGAGCTGATCAAGGGGGATAATGAAGCTCTTGATCTTGGGACCTGGGAAAAAATCAGGGCATGCCTGTGGGATGAAGTTACTTGGTGGTCTAAGGAGGGGAAATCTCTTGCTGCTACCTGGCGACTAATGAAAGAGACTAGCTGCAATAAAGGCTGAGAGAGAGGCTGAAAAATCTGCTCTTAAAGTGCTCTTTGACTCACCCTCACAACAGCAGGGCTCGGCACCTACATTAGATTCAGCACCTGGCGCTACAGCCATGGTGGTGTCGTCTGTTTCAGGCACAAAATATTCTGGTCAAAAACCGGCGTGCAGTACAGTACGAATGTTTGAGGACCCTGTGCCTTTCCCCTGCCCTATGTCGACAGCGCCTTTATCGGCGGTAGCTCCAGCTGATACTCAGAAGCCAGTAGGGGCTACTGAGCAAACGAAACAAACTGATGTTAACCCTTTTTGTGCCGCTACTGCCCCCGAACTTAGTCCCCAAGAGTTTTTGCCGGGGTGGGAATCTCCTGAGGAGGAGAGTGTAACTGAATAAATACCCACCTCCGCCACATACACCACCACTTCCATCGCTCCCACTGGAGCTGCCAAATGAGTGGAACTGGGGGCAATGGACAAAATCCTTAGATAAGCAATTGCAGGACTTGGGGGACCGTCTGGACAAGTTGGGAGAGGAGAGGGAGCAAGCCCCAGAAAAACCGGAAAAAACAGATAAGATCAGTCCGTGTGATGTGCCGTTACCACGGACTCCTACATCTAATAAAGCTAATCTGAGTGCCATGAGATGGCGAGGCTGCATTCAGGATGCAATTATAGACGGTACTATTTTACCGATAGATGTTCCCGTTGCATTCCCTGTTATTATAAATTCTCAGCGACAGTCTGTCTGGACTCCTATGGACTGGAAAGCTATGAAAGAAATTAAGGGAGCAATTACTCAGTATGGGTTGTCTTCCCCATATACACAGCAAATGTTATCTGCTTTCTTTTCTAGTTCTGTTCTAACTCCAGATGATTGTCTCAGAGTGGCTGCAATTTTATTAACTCCTTCCCAGCTCCTACATTTTAAAAGTGGGTTTGAGGATTTGCTGGGTATGCTCAAGTGGAAGAGAGAGTTTACAGGTCATGGAAGGAGGAGCTGGCTACTTGGGAGGAATATAAGGCTGCTGCTAGAGGATGTAGGAAGGCAGCTAGGATGACTAATGCCTCCTTAGAATTAAACCTGGTGAGAAGGGTCAAGGACAGCAAAAAGAGCTTTTTCAAATACATGGCAGATAAAACTAACACCAGAGGCAATGTAGGCCCACTGATGAATGGGATGGGTGCCCTGGTGACAGAACATACAGAGATGGCAGAGTTACTGAATGCCTTCTTTGTCTCTGTCTACTCTGCTGCAGGCAGTCCTGAAGAGCCCTGTACCCCTGAGACCTTAGATGAAGTCAGGTCGACGGAGCGGTTTGCCTTAGTCGATGAGGAATGGGTTAGAGACCAGTTGAGCAATCTGGACATCCATAAATCCATGGGTCCAGATGGGATGCACCTGCGAGTGCTGAGGGAACTGGCAGAAGTCATTGCTAGACCACTCTCCATCATCTTTACCAAGTCTTGGGAAACGGGAGAGGTGCCTGAGGACTGGAGGAAAGCAAATGTCACTCCAGTCTTCAAAAAGGGCAAGAAGGAGGACCCGGGTAACTATAGACCGGTCAGCCTCACCTCCATCCCTGGGAAAGTGATGGAACACCTTATCCTTGGTGCCATCTTAAGGCATATCAAGGATAAGAAGGTTATGAGGGGCAGTCAACATGGCTTCACCAAGGGGAAATCATGCTTGACCAATCTCTTAGCCTTTTATGAGGAAATAACACGGTGGATGGATGATGGCAGAGGAGTGGATGTGGTCTACCTTGACTTCAGCAAAGCATTTGACACAGTCTCCCACAGCATCTTCACAGCTAAATTGAGGAAGTGTGGTCTGGATGATCAGGTAGTGAGGTGGACTGTGAACTGGCTGAAGGAGAGAAGCCAGAGAGTTGTAGTCTATGGGGCGGAGTCTAGTTGGAGGCCTGTAACTAGTGGAGTGCCTCAAGGGTCAGTACTGGGACCAGTATTATTTAATATATTCATCAACGATTTAGATGAGGGAATTGAGTGTACTATCAGCAAGTTTGCTGATGACACTAAGCTGGGAAGAGTGGCTGACACGCCAGAAGGCTGTGCTGCCATCCAGCGAGACCTGGACAGGCTGGAGAGTTGGGCAGGGAATAACTTGATGAAATATAACAAGGGAAAGTGTAGAGTCCTGCATCTGGGCAGGAACAACCCCAGGTTCCAGTATAGGTTGGGGAACGACCTGTTAGAGAACAGTGTAGGGGAGAGGGACCTGGGGGTCCCAGTGGACGACAGGATGACCATGAGCCAACACTGTGCCCTTGTGGCCAAGAAGGCCAATGGCATCCTGGGGTGTATTAGAAGGGCGGTGGTTAGTAGGTCGAGAGAGGTCCTCCTTCCCCTCTACTCTGCCCTGGTGAGACCGCATCTGGAACATTGTGTCCAGTTCTGGGCCCCTCAGTTCAAGAAGGACAGGGACCTGCTGGAGAGAGTCCAGCGCAGGGCAACTAAGATGATTAAGGGAGTGGAGCATCTCCCTTATGAGGAAAGACTGAGGGAGCTGGGTCTCTATAGTTTAGAGAAGAGGAGACTGAGTGGTGACCTTATTAGTGTCTATAAATATATAAAGGGGGAGTGTCACGAGGATGGAGCCTGGCTCTGCTCAGTGGCAAACAGTGATAGGACAAAGGGGAAATGGGTACAAACTGGAACACAAGAGGTTCCACTTAAACTTGAGAAGAAACTTCTTCTCAGTGAGGGTGACAGAACACTGGAACAGGCTGCCCAGGGAGGTTGTGGAGTCTCCTTCCCTGGAGACATTCAAAACTCGCCTGGACACATTCCTGTGTAACATTATCTAGGTGTTCCTGCTCCGGCAGGGGGATTGGACTAGATGATCTTTTGAGGTCCCTTCCAATCTCTAGCATACTGTGATACTGTGTGATACTGTGATATCTCCAACATATGCCAACTACAGGCTGCTGGGCTTGCCCCTTTTTTCTCCTGTATGGCTCTCTGACAACAGGGGAGGCCATCCCTCACATTGAGGTCTGGCATGACATATGTCCCCACCGCTCTATGCCTGCTGGGTTGCAGCCAACAGCAGAGCTAAAGGTTCTCCTTGACGGCAAACACAGAGGCCAACCCAGTCTTGCCCTTGACTGTGGTAGCAGGCCTTTTGTCAGCCTCAGTCCTTGCACCTTGTTGTCAATGCAGAGTTTCACCTGCTTCAGCCAGTAACAAGTCACTACTACAGCAAGGCACACACACCTTTACATTAGCAGAGTAGCTATTACAGGGTGCAGCAGCATGTTGAAGATGCTGATGGTAGCGAGGGACTAGCCAAAGAAATTTCTTACCAGTGGAATTCTCCCACCCTCTTAATTTGTTCCATCGCCTGCTTTATAGCATTATCCTTGTATTAGAATCTTTCCAGCTTTTGCCTTAGCATTTTGTAGCAGCTACTGCAAATTTCCATACTCTAACATTTCTTTTACAAGTGACAAATCTATACAAGGTGTAGTTCCTTATTAGCAACTGGCTAGTAAATACAGGTGGTTTTATACACAAAATCACAGCCTCTAATAATAGCTACTTTACAAGCACACATATTCAGGATGTTAAGTTTCAGTTGCCCCCAAGAGATGTTTTGCAGTCATTCATTTTTCTCTTCCTCTATCTCATTCTGCTTGGGGTATTCACGGTCAGCTCCTGTAGCTGAGGCATCAGGTTTTTCCATTCGTCTGTCCAGCTCATGGCAAGGGTTCACAAACTTTGCAGGCAGTCACCATGGACCTGTAGGCAGGAGGACACAAATATACCCCCTCCTCCAGGTTATCAGTTCGTGAGAAGCAGACAGGTTAAACTGCACATTGTTAACAGTCATGGAGTTTGCTGCATCATTGCCTCTTTTTTTTTTTTTTTTTCTGCCACCCTGATGCTGCTTAGGTGACGGCTTATAAAGCTTGTGGTTACACTACCCCTCTCGCTTTTTCAGTTAGCAGTTCTTATTTCAACCGATCTATCTATTCCTCCAAGTCTTGTATTCGCCCCCAGGCTACCTTAAACATACTAAGGAAGGCTCCTACCATGCACCCACTGTTTTGCAGGTGCTCTTTAGGCTTTGTCTGTGGTGTCTTTACAAACTGCCTCAATACCTCAATAGATTGAGAGGTTGGGTGGTTTTTTTTTTGTTGTTGTTTTTTTTCTTTATTGTTTTTTTTTTTAAGCGGCGAGGAGAAGCAGACAGGCCCAAAAGAAGCAAACAACCCCAAAACACCACAAAACAAACAAAAAAACCCAAACAAACTGGGACTCAAAATAAATGAAGTATATTCTCTGTTCCTTAAGTGTAAGCGGCGAGGAGAAGCAGACAGGCCAACCCAATATGGGTGATAAGCAAACTTCTACTTTATTTGTGACGCAGTTCACACATATATAGGAGTGGTATTCAGCCACTCCTTCTTGGCACAACAGTATTGGTTAGCCCCCCACAGCTTCCTCCACATTCTCCTCCCATGTCCGGTCTCTGGCTACCTGTGGGGACCACCCCCTGCCTTGCTTGCACAGTCCTCCAGAACTCTATGGTCCTGCTCTTAGAGTCATTCTGCAACAATTCCCCCCTTTGTCTTTGTGCAAGCAAGGCATTATGGGTTATTCTGTTCACCTGTTTTATCACACAACTATAAACAAGTCTAATAGCTACGATGATTAACCTAATCAATGATACATAAGTGCAGTACTTTTAAACAGTGTTTGACTCAACCTGTAATGCCCCGTGAAAACAACCATCTAATTATTCTTAGAATACTGCTCATTTACTATTGCTGGGTAAGCTGAGCCAGGGTTCTCAGCTGTGCATACATCGAATTAGCATAATCAGAGAGACTCATACAACACATTCCAACAAACTCCTCAGATCCATGTCCCTGTTCCAACAACAAAAGGTTCTGCAGTGTTGCATGTCTTACAGAGTCAACATTAAAACAAATCAGAAATTGCCTTCGATGTAGAATTGTCTGCTTAGCAACTCAGCAACGCAGTCTGCTTAGTTGAGTCAAGGCCCCGGCTGAAGCACTTACAGTGATTTGGCATATTATGATTGGATACATGTTTTGAAGACCCTTAGTGACTAACATTGTCCTGGGTTCAGCAGCAGCAGTCATGTTTCTCCTTCTTGGTAGCTGGTGCAGTGCAGTGTTTTAACTATCTCATTCTGCTTGGGGTATTCACGGTCAGCTCCTGTAGCTAAGGCATCAGGTTTATCCATTCGTCTGTCCAGCTCATGACAAGGCTTGACAAACTTTGCAGGCAGTCACCATGGACCTGTAGGCAGGAGGACACAAATATACCCCCTCCCCCAGGTTATCAGTTCTTCAGTTCTTGAGAAGTAGACAGGTTAAATGCAGCATCATTACTCTCTCTGCCCCCCCCCCTTTTTTTTTTTTTTTTTTTTTAGTCCCTGCAAAAGCCATCATTACTCCCACTACAGTCCCACGTACAGAACGTGGCACAAGGACCCTGTGGAGACTAACAGCAAACCAGCTCCGAGAAGCATCATCGCACTGCGAGGTGGCAGGCTCAACCTTAGCGGGCGTCCCCGCAGAGGCTCTGCCTCCCCCACATCGTATGAGGCTTGGGCTTTTATACTGACCAAAATGCACACTCATTCCGACACAGGTGGCCAGCCTGTGCTGGAAGAAGTGGCCAACAGTATCTACAAAGGTCTCCAAGGGTTGATAGAAACCTGGACATACTTATATTTACCAACTTCTAGTACATGAGTATCACAGAGAAACTGTATGGGCTCCCCCTGTCACTTGCAAAAAAAAATCATAACATATACAGCTTGAGCATAAGAGGATTTTAACGCATACGTGGTCACTGTTTGTCAGGCCTCCTTAACTATTTTGAGATCAAGAGCTTCCCACTCTTTAGCCCCCTGCTGTGTAGTAAACACATTTTCTGCCCATTGCAGAAAATTCCCCAGTAATGTTCGCATCCTTGGTTACCCATTGTTACAACTGAGCGTCTCCAAGGCCAGTAAGTCTGAGCAGACCAAGCCGGGAGACTAAGAGTCAGGGTCTGGAAGCAGAGGATATAAATCTGGCTCGGATTCAGGGGATTCGGGGGCTGATCCTGCGCTGAACTCGGGGTCTCCGTTGCTCGCAGCTGTGTCTTTCTTATCAGATGTCTCTTGTTCGGTATGTAGCCATCTGCCGACCTGGCTCCTCCGTGACTGAGTTAAAATTTTTTTCACTCTAGGGCATAGTGGGTTGGAGAGGCTCGTGGTTCCTTTAAATCTCCCTCTAGCGCATGATCCCTATTTTCTACTGCGTGCTTCAAAATGTCGCCGCAATCGATCTGGCGCCGAGGCACCGCCCTCTTTCTTTCGGATTCCTCGACATTTATCATATGTATACCTTCTAATATTCTTTCTCTGTCCTTTTCAAAGTCCCTACTTTCGGAACTGGGGTGGTGGGGAAGCAGGGGGTTACACCTCCTCCGTGGCACCTTCTGATGGAGGGGGAGAAAAGGAAGGCGGGGGTGGGGGGTGGGGGGGGGTGGGAAACCCTGTGCTCCCGCGAGTTGGGGGAAACGAGTTGTAATCTTCCCCCGGTTTCAACCGACCGGGGACGTCTGTTCCTAGTTTCTCCGTTGCTACCGCGGCAGTTTTCTTTTCCGCCTTGTAACTTTTTATACAGTTTATTACTTCTCTCCGTGGTTTACCGAGTTTCTTTGCTGTTTTATCATCATTAAGCATTGAGTCAAATAGTTCTTCACCAAACTTTCGCCACTCACTCTCCTCAAAAAGTGTATTAGGATCTACAAAAAATCCCTTAGCCTTCCCTACAGCCACTAGACCTGCTAGCTGCTGGAGAGTCTCAGGCTCAATTCCCCGCTTTTATAAAAAGCACTGTAAAAAGTTCAGGGCTCAGTTCCCCGCTTTTATAAAAAGCACTGTAATAAGTCCAGGGCTACCTCTCGGTCCATTTTCATGGCCAGCCTTTTCCGGATTGTCTTCTTCTGGGTCATCCTGTAACCTCGGTCTCCAGATTGGCCTCCCGACGCAGCAGTGTCTGGCTCGCCCCAGCGGCAGACTCCTTTCGGTTAGTCCAAGCACCCAGGTCCGTCACGCCACCACAGCAGCATTGCCCGCGCTTCCCGGCCGCTGCCGCCGTCGCCGCTCACTCGCCGTTCCGGGTCCCCGTTAGCCGGGGCCCTGTATCCGGGTCCCCGTCGACCGGGGCCCTGTATCCCGGGTCCCCGTCGACCGGGGCCCTGTATCCCGGGTCCCCGCTAGTCGGGGCCCTGTATTCCGGGTCCCTGCTAGTCGGGGCCCTGTATCCGGGTCCCCACTAGCCGGGGCCCTGTATCCACGTCCCTGTTCGGGCGCCATTTGTAAGCGGCGAGGAGAAGCAGACAGGCCAACCCAATATGGGTGATAAGCAAACTTCTACTTTATTTGTGACGCAGTTCACACATATATAGGAGTGGTATTCAGCCACTCCTTCTTGGCACAACAGTATTGGTTAGCCCCCCACAGCTTCCTCCACATTCTCCTCCCAGGTCCCGTCTCTGGCTACCTGTGGGGGCCACCCCCTGCCTTGCTTGCACAGTCCTCCAGAACTCTATGGTCCTGCTCTTAGAGTCATTCTGCAACAACTCACCCTGCTTTGCACAGCTACAAACGCCAGCCTGCTCGGCAGCAGCTACAGCTGCCTGCCTGCTTCAGCAGCAACCATAAATACCTGCCGGCAACCGCACTTTTGCATTAACCGTTTCTTGCCCGAAATGTTAAACTGTTACCCATTAAAAAATTTTACATAAACCCAACAACAAAAAATACACAGAACACCATCTGCCCTCAACACACACACACACACACGCACACACAGGTATGGGATCCCACAAGCACACTTCACACAACTACAATATTTGAAGCACAAAATCCAGACAATCATTACTCCCACTACGCAGCCCCACGTACAGAACGTGGCACAAGGACCCTGCGAAGACTAACAGGAAACCAGCTCCGAGAAGCATCATCGCACTGCGAGGTGGCAGGCTCAACCTTAGCGGGCGTCCCTGCAGAGGTTCTGCCTCCCCCACATTGTATGACACTTGGGCTTTTATACTGACCGAAATGCACACTCATTCTGTCACAGGTGGCCAGCCTATGTTGGAAGAAGTGGCCAGCAATATCTTTAAAGGTCTCCAAAGGTCGATAGAAAACTGGACATGCTTATATTTACCAACTTCTAGTACATGAGTATCACAGAGAAACTGTATTAAATGAGTTGTATAAGGGGTCCCAAGTCCATGGTCTGTCACAGTATGCCCAATACCCCTGATAAGAGCATAAGACAGACCTTCCCACCACCAGAAAATCACACAATACATCTGTATCCCGTGCTGGTCTCGCTTCCCTGGAGGTTCGGGGGTGGGCGTGGGTTTTTTTTTGTTTTTTTGTTTACTTTAACGTAAAAAAGGTTCCTCCCTTCACTTTAAGAAGGACTGAAAACATCCATAAAACAGATGTCCTAAGCTCAAATTTCAATTCATTCAATCACTGACAAGGGGGGCGTCCTGGAGCGGTGCTGACTCTTTCCAGGGTTTCACCCATTGAGCTGGCACCCACTGCAAACTGGTGTCTGTAATTTACACACATATAACCTCAACCAGTTAGTTTTACTTCTGCAGGACCTTTCCAAATGCCGGTTTCCAAATCCTTGTACTGGACCAGAATACCCAGAGTTTTAGTCATATAACCTGAACCTAATGCCTGACTCCCAGCAGGGGAGTCATTAAAGTCTCCTGTCAATTGCAAAAAATATCATAACATATACAGCTTGAGTATAAGAGGATTTTAACCCATATGTGGTCACTGCTTGTCAGGCCTCCTTAACTATTTTGAGATCAAAAGCTTCCCACTCTTTACCCCCCTGCTGTGTAGTAAACACAGGATATGCAGAGAGGCCCATTGCAGAAAATTCACCAGTAATAATCTCATCTTTGATTAACCTGTGCCAACAGTGCGCAGGATTTGTGCCCCCTGATAACTCTCCCACACCCTCCCCTTGTTTGCCTTCTTTAAGGAAGGGGTTTTGCAGAGGATAAGGTGGAGGCACTGATGGAGATGTGTCAATCTGAGTCTCAAGGGCTTCAAGCTTTTTCATCAATTGTTGCAGCTGAGCATCTCCAAGGCCAGTGGGTAGTTGCTGATAAGCTGAGCAGACTGACCCGGGAGATGAAGAGTCAGAGTCTAGAAGCAGAGGATATAAATCTGGCTCAGATTCAGGGGACTCGGAGTCTGATCCTGGGTCGAACTCAGGGTCTCTGTTGTTCGCAGCTATGTCTTTCTTGTCAGGTGTCTCTCGTTCGGTATGTGGCCATCTGTGGACCTGGCTCTTGCTTTCATCGGCTCCGGGTGTTGATTTTTTCGGTGACGTTCCAGGTACCACAGGAGGTGCAAAAGTCATAGCCGCAACACTATGATGGGGGTTAGGGGAGACAGCCCCTTCTGGAGCTGTGGCGGCAAATACAGAAGCTACCGCCGCCCTTTCCAATTTCATCTCTTCCAAAGTCTCAAACAGCAGTCTCCAAAGTGTAGAGTGTTTCTGTGCGTCTTTGGTCCCGTTACTAACCTCGTGATCACGGGACCACTTTAACAGCCTCTATAAGGCAGCACTATCATATTGCAGTCCTCTCTTAGAATGTGTTGGAGGAGCTTCACCACCGCCTGTTCCTCTTTGGATAGCAAGTGCCCCATCTCCTCCCCAGCCGCTCACCTTATGAGGGTGAGATTCCCGAAGTTTTGCAGACGTCTGACTTCCCAGCGCCAGGGCAGCACTGAATTTCGGTCGGCTCTCCCCCCCCTCCTTTTTGTCGGAACTTCAAACTCATCTTTGTCGAGTAACTGATCGGAGGGTCCCTGTTCGGGCGCCACTTGTTGGCGCAGGAGTCACGGACAACGCAGAAACGATCAATGTGATCAAGCGATTGCCAAATTTATTACAAAGCCTTAACTCCTTATATACTATTTCTTACATGCACTTACAGTGATTTGGCATATTATGACTGGATACATGTCTTGAAGACCCTTAGTGACTAACATATAATTGGTTAAGCACAGGTGTGAGGACTTGACCTCGAAAGCTTGCCAACAGTCCACAGTTCTCCTTAATTCAGTGAGTTGCAGCTTCTTCTTATCTTGCTTGCTTCAGCTTCTTCAGGCCTCTCATGGCCTTGCTGTATCTTTCAGGATTATTCAGAGTTTATGTACCAATTATCCATTCTCCTGTGAGAACACTGTCTCCACAAAGAGGAATGTATTTTTGGCTTTTAAGGCTAATTGTATCTCTTGTGAGGCCATCGGGTCAATGAGTAGAAGTGGTTGGAAAAGACCTTAAGAACATCTAGTTCCAACCCCCTGCCATGGGTAGGGACACCTCACACTAAACCATCTCACCCAAGGCTTCATCCAGTCTGGCCTTGAACACTGCCAGAGTTGGAGCATTCACAACCTCCCTGGGCAAGCTATTCCAGTGACTCACCACCCTAACAGGAAAGAATTTCCTTCTTATATCCAACCTAAACTTCCTCTGTTTAAGTTTTAACCTGTTACCCCTTGTTCTGTCACTGCAGTCCCTAATGAAGAGACCCTCCCCAGCATCCTTATAAACTGCCTTCAGATACTGGAAGGCTGCTATGAGGTCTCCACGCAGCCTCTTCTCCATGCTGAATAGCCCCATATTTCTCAGCCTGTCTTCATACGGGAGGTGCTCCAGTCCCCTGATCATCCTCGTGGCCCTCCTCTGGACTTGTTCCAACAGTTCCATGTCCTTTTTATGTTAAGGACACCAGAACTGTACACAATACTCCAGGTGAGGTCTCACAAGAGCAGAATAGAGGGGTAGGATCACCTCCTTCGACCTGCTGGTCACTCTCCTTTTGATACAGCCCAGGATATGGTTGGCTTTCTGGGCTGCAAGCGCACACTGCCAGCTCATGTTCATTTGCTCATAGACCAGCACCCCCACGTCCTTCTCCACAGGGCTGCTCTGAATCTCTTCTCTGCCCGACCTGTAGCTGTGCCTGGTATTGCTCCGACCCAGGTGTAGGACCTTGCACTTGTCATGGTTAAACTTCATGAGGTTGGCATCAGCCTACCTCACAAGCATGCTGAGGTCCATCTGGAGCCGCAGAAAATATATGGACTCAGTCAGAGATCAATATGATCAGACAAAAAGATATTTATTACAAAGCCTTAACCCCTTAAATACTATTTCTTACATGCACTTACAGTGATTTGGCATATTATGATTGGATACATGTCTTGAAGACCCTTTGCAACTAGCATATAATTGGTTAAGCACAGGTGTGGGAACTTGACCTCGAAAGCTTGCCAACAGTCCACATTTCTCATTACCTCAGTGAATTCCAGATTCTTCTTATCTTGCTTGCTTAAGCTTCCTTGGGCCTCTCATGGCCTTGCTGTATCTTTCAGGATTATTCAGAGTTTATGTACCAATTATCCATTATCCCATGAGAACACTGTCTCCACATCTCCCCCTTTTTGTTTTATATATGGTTTGGATGACTCTACTTGAGCAGGGGATTTGGCCTAGATCATATCTCCAATATATGCCGACTACAGGCTGCTGGGCCTGCCCCTTTTTTCTGCTGTATGGCTCTCTGGTAACAGGGGAGGCCATCCCTCACATCAAGGTCTGGCATGACATGTGTCCCCACCGCTCCACGCCTGCTGGGTTGCAGCCAACAGCGGAGCTAAAGGTTCTTCTTGGTGGCAAACACAGAGGCCAACCCAGTCTTGCCCTTGGCTGTGGTAGCAGGCCTTTTGTCAGCCTCAGTCCTTGCACCTTGTTGTCAATGCAGTTTCACCTGCTTCAGCCAGTAACAAGTCGCTACTACAGCAAGGCACACACACATTTACATTAGCAGAGTAACTATTACAGGGTGCAGCAGCATGTTGAAGATGCTGATGGTAGCGAGGGACTAGCCAAAGAAATTTCTTACCAGTGGAATTCTCCCACCCTCTTAATTTGTTCCATTACCTGCTTTATAACACTACCATTGTATTAAAATCTTTCTAGCTTTTGCCTTAGCATTTTGTAGCAGCTACTGCAAATTTCCATACTCTAACATCTCTTTTACAAGTGACAAATCTATACAATACAAGGTATAGTTTCTTATTAGCAACTAGCTAGTAAATACAGGTGGTTTTATACACAAAATCACAGCCTCTAATAATAGCTACTTTACAAGCCCTCATATTTTGGATGTTACTTTCATTTGCCCCCAAGTGATGTTTTGCAATCATTTGTCTGTCCAGCTCATGGCAAGGCTTCACAAACTTTGCAGGCAGTCACCATGGACCTGTAGGCAGGAGGACACAAATATACCCCCTCCCCCAGGTTATCAGTTCTTGAGAAGTAGGCAGGTTAAACTGCATATTTGCAGCATCATTGCTCTCTCTCCTCCACCCCCCCTTTTTTTTTTTTTTTTTTTTGATCCCTGCAAAAGCCAGCCTGCTCGGCAGCAGCTACAGCCGACTGCCTGCTTCAGCAGCAACTATAAATACCTGCCGGTAGCCGCACTTTTACATTAACTGCTTCATGGCCGAAATGTTAAATAGCTACCTGTTAAAAACTTTTACATGAACCCAACAATACACGAAACACCGATTGCCCTCAACACACACACACACACACGTGTGGGATCCCACAAGCACACTCCACACAAGTACAATATTTGAAACACAAAAAGACAATTATTACTCCCACTACGCAGTCCCACGTACAGAACGTGGCACAAGGACCCTGTGGAGACTAACAGGAAACCAGCTCCGAGAAGCATCATTGCAGTGTGAGGTGGCAGGCTCAACCTTAGCGGGTGTCCCTGCAGAGCCTCTGCCTCCCCCACATTGTATGAGGCTTGGGCTTTTATACTGACCAAAACACACACTCATTCCAACACAGGTGGCCAGCCTGTGCTGGAAGGAGTGGCCAGCAATATCTACAAAGTTCTCCAAAGGTTGATAGAAACCTGGACATACTTATTTTTACCAACATCTAGTTCATAAGTATCACAGAGAGACTGTATTAAATGAGACACCGTATGCCCAATACCCCTGATAAGAGCATACGAAAGACCTTCCCACCACCGAAAACGCACACAATACGCCTGTATCCCATGTTTGTCTTGCTGTAGGTTCGGGTGGGTGGTGGTGTGGTGTTGGTGGATGTTTTTTTTTGGTATTTGTTTTACCTTAACGTAAAAAAGATTGCTCTCTTCACTTTAAGAAGGACTGAAAACATCCATAAAACAGAAGTCCTAAGCTGAAATTTCAATTAATTCAATCAATGACAAGGGGGGTGTCCTGGGGTGGGGCTGGCTCTTTCCAGGGTTTCACCCATCGTGCTGGCACAGACCACAGACCAGAATCTGTAATTATACACATATAACCTTGACCAGTTAGTTTTACTTCTGCAGGACCTTTCCAAATGCCGGTTTCCAAGTCCTTATACTGGACCAGAATACCCGGAGTTTTAGTCATATAACCTGAACCTAATGCCTGACCATGTATTATGGCGGGGGGATTGTTAAAGTCTCCTGTCAATCGCAAAAAATTCATAACAGATACAGCTTTCTGTATCCTTGCTACCGGTGTACGTCCTTCTTCCCCCGTTTTTTGTTTTTCCAACACTTGTTTCAAACTTTGATGTCTTCGTTCAGTAATAGCTTGTCCTGCAGGAGAATAGTGTCAGTCGTAACATGGACATATTTCAATTTCCCAAAAGAGGGTACATGAGTCACATCCATTTGCCAAAGCTGAAGAGGCTGGAGTCCTCAATGGTTGACTCCAAGGCCACTGCTTGGCCTTGACAATTGGGACAAGATTAGTGATTTTTGTCATGATGTGAACATGACTAGAAAAGAAAGCAGATAACATTTGCTGTGTATATGAGGAAGACAAACCATACTGAGTAATTGCTCCCTTAATTTCTTTCATAGCTTTACAGTCCATAGGAGTCCAGACAGACTGTCCTGAGTATTTATAATAACAGGGAATGCAATGGGAACATCCATCAGTAAAATAGTACCGTCTATAATTGCATCCTGAATGCAGCCTCGCCATCTCATGGCACTCGGATTAGCTTTATTATCATAGAATCATAGAATCATTAGGGCTGGAAAGGACCTTAAGATCATCTAGTTCTAACCCCCTGCCAAGGGCAGGGACACCTCACGCTAAATCATATCACCCAAGGCCTCGTCCAACCTGGCCTTAAACACTGCCAGGGATGGAGCATTCACAACCTCCCTGGGCAACCTATTCCAGTGCCTCACCACCCTAACAGGAAAGAATTTCCTTCTTATATTCAACCTAAACTTCCCCTGTTTAAGTTTTAACCCGTTACCCCTTGTCCTGTTACCACAGTCTCTAATGAAGAGTCCCTCTCCAGCATCCCTATAGGCCCCCTTCAGATACCAGAAGGCTGCCGAGGTCTCCACACAGCCTTCTCTTCTCCAGGCTGAACAGCTCCAACTTCCTCAGCCTGTCTTCATATGGGAGGTGCTCCAGTCCCCTGATCATCCTCGTGGCCCTCCTCTGGACTTGTTCCAACAGTTCCATGTCCTTTTTATGTTGAGGACACCAGAACTGCACACAATACTCCAGGTGAGGTCTCACAAGAGCAGAGTAGAGGGGCAGGATCACCTCCTTCGACCTGCTGGTCACGCTCCTTTTAATGCAGCCCAGGATACGGTTGGCTTTCTGGGCTGCAAGCGCACACTGCCAGCTCATGTTCATTTGCTCATCGACCAGCACCCCCAAGTCCTTCTCCACAGGGCTGCTCTGAATCTCTTCTATGCCCAACCTGTAGCTGTGCCTGGGATTGCTCCGACCCAGGTGTAGGACCTTGCACTTGGCATGGTTAAACCTCATGAGGTTGGCATCAGCCCACCTCACAAGTGTGTCAAGGTCCCTCTGGATGGCATTCCTTCCCTCCAGCATATCAACCGAATCGCACAGCTTGGTGTCATCGGCAGGCTTCCTGAGGGCGCACTCAATCCCACTGTCCATGTCAGCAACAAAAATGTTAAACAAGACCGGTCCCGACACCCATCCCTGAGGGACACCACTCGTTACTGGTTTCCAGCTGGACATTGAGCCATTGACCACAACTCTTTGCGTGCGGCCATCCAGCCAGTTCTTTATCCACCGAGTGGTCCATCCATCAAATTGATGTCTCTCCAATTTAGAGACAAGGATGTCATGTGGGACAGTGTCAAATGCTTTGCACAAGTCCAGGTAGATGACATCAACTGCTCTACCCCTCTCCATCAGTTCCGTAGCCCAATCATAGAAGGCCACCAAATTGGTCAGGCAGGATTTCCCCTTAGTGAAGCCATGCTGGCTGTCACCAAGCACTGTGTTGATTTTCATGTGCCTTAGCATGCCTTCCAGGAGAATCTGCTCCAAAATTTTGCCAGGCACAGAGGTGAGACTGACTGGTCTGTAATTCCCGGGGTCATCCATTTTCCCCTTCTTAAAAATGGGGGTTTTATTTCCCTTTTTCCAGTCATCGGGAACTTCCCCTGACTGCCACAATTTCTCAAATATGATGGCCAGCGGCTTCGTAACTTCATTTGCCAGTTCCTTCAGGACCCGCGGATGGATCTCATCAGGACCCATGGACTTGTGCACGTTCATATTTTTAAGATGGTCTCGAACCAGTTCCTCTCCTACAGTGGGCGCAAGGTCTTCGTTCTCACAGTCCCCGCATCTGCCTTCCAAGACTTGGGTGGTGCAGTCAGAGCCTTTGGCAGTGAAGACCGAAGCAAAGAAGTCATTCAGAACCTCAGCCTTCTCCAAATCCTGTGTAGCTCGTTCTCCTGAGAGCTTCTTGAGGGGGCCTACATTCTCCCTAGTCTGTTTTTTATTTGCTATGTACCTGTAGAATCCCTTCCTGTTATCTTTAATACCTCTAGCTAAGTTTAATTCTAACTGAGCCTTAGCTTTCCTAACTTGGTCCCTAGCTTCCCGGACAACATCCCTGTACTCTTCCCATGCCACCTGTCCTTGCTTCCACTTATTATAAGCCTCTTTTTTCAATTGAATTTTCCTCAGGAGCTCTTTATCCATCCAAGGAGGTCTCCTGGCCCTCCTGCTGCACTTCCTTCTGGTTGGGATTCAACACTCCTGAGCTTGCAGCAGGTGAACCTTGAATATCAACCAACAGTCTTGGGCCCCTCTGCCCTCTAGGGCTGTATCCCATGGAACCTTCCGAAGCAGGTTCCCGAAGAGGCCAAAGTCTGCTCTTTTGAAGTCCAGGGCAGTGAGCTTGCTGCACCCTCTTCTCACTGTCCTGAGGATCTCAAATTAGGGCATCTCATGATTGCTGCATCCAAGGCTGCCCTGGAGCGTCACATTTCCAACGAGCCCTTCCCTGTTGGTGAGCACAAGGTCAAGCACGGCCCCTCTCCTTGTTGGGTCCTCTATTACTTGAAGAAGGAAGTTGTCTTCTACACAATCGAGGAACCTCCTGGATTGCTTGTTCCGGTCCATACTGTCCTTCCGACAGATGTCAGGGTGGTTGAAGTCCCCCATGAGAACAAGGGCCTGGGAGTGTGAGGCTTTTCCTATCTGTCTTTATTCGATGTAGGAGTCCCTGGTAAGGGCACATCACAGGGACTGATCTTATCTGTTTTTTCCGTTTTTTCCGTTTTTTCCGTTTTTTCTGAGGCTTGCTACCTCTCCTCCCCCAACTTGTCCAGACGGTCCCGCAAGTCCTGCAATTGCTTATCTAAGGATTTTTCCATTGCCCCCAGTTCCACTCATTTTGCAGCTCCAGTGGGAGCGATGCAAGCGGTGGTGTATGTGGCGGAGGTGGGTATTTATTCAGAGTTACACTCTCCTCCTCAGGAGTCTTCCACCCCGGCAAAAATTCTTGGAGATTAAGTTTAGGGACAATAGCAGCACGAAAAGGGTTAACATCAGTTTGTTTTGTTTGCTCAGTAGCCCCTAATGGCTCCCAAGTATCAGCTGGAGCTACCACCGATAAAGGCTTTGTTGACACAGGACAGGCTCAGGGTCCTCAAACTTTCGTACTGTTCTGCACGCCGGTTTTTGACCAGAATGTTTTATGCCCGAAACAGAGGACACTACCATGGCTGTAGCGCCGGGTGCTGAATCTAATGTAGGTGCCGAGCCCTGCTGTTGTGAAGGCGAGTCAGAGAGAGCTGTAAAAGCGGATTTTGCTGTTTTTTTCTCAGCCTTCATTGCGGCTAGGGTCCCTTTTACTAATAACCAGGGGGCAGGAAGAGACTTCGCCTCCTTAAACCCACAAGTAACTTGATCCCACAGGCGTGCCCCATTTTTTTCCAAGTCCCGAGATCAAGAGCTTCATTAACCCCCTGGATCAGCTCTTTTTCTTTACTCCAGAGCAACAATCTTTTTAACAGATTATCGTCATATTCTATCCCTCTCACTGAGAGGATATGCTGCAAGAGCTTAAGGATGACCATTTTTTTTTTTGCCATCCTAACCCTCTTCCAGACCCCGTCGGCTGTTACCTTATTTGCACAGCGCAGTGTCTTCTGGGCTCACAAGGCTCCGTTCTGAGGCGTCTACCTCCCGATCCTGGTCCTGCCGGATCGAACCCAGCCGACGTCCCTGCGGCTCCACTTTTTTCACTTTCTTCGGTGCCACGCGCTTTAATTCCTTCAGTTTCAATATGAAAAATATGGGGGGGTCCCTGTTCGGGCGCCAATTGCCGCAGAATATATACGGACTCAGAGATCAATATGATCAGACAAAAAGCCATTTATTACAAAGCCTTAACCGCTTAAATACTATTTCTTACATGCACTTACAGTGATTTGGCATATTATGATTGGATACATGTCTTGAAGACCCTTTGCAACTAGCATATAATTGGTTAAGCATAGGTGTGGGAACTTGACCTCAAAAGCTTGCCAACAGTCCACAGTTCTCATTACCTCAGTCAATTCCAGATTCTTCTTATCTTGCTTGCTTAAGCTTCCTTGGGCCTCTCACGGCCTTGCTGTATCTTGAAGGATTTTCAGAGTTTATGTACCAATTATCCATTCTCCTGTGAGAACACTGTCTCCACAGTCTGGATGGCATTCCTTCCCTCCAGTATATCAACCGAATCGCACAGCTTGGTGTCATCGGCAAACTTGTTGAGGGTGCACTCAATCCCACTGTCCATGTCAGCAACAAAGATGTTGAACAAGACCGGTCCCAACACTGATTCCTGAGGGACACCACTCATTACTGGTCTCCAGCTGGACATATTCCATGGAACCTTACTAAGCATATTCTTGAAGAGGCCAAAGTCTGCTCTTTTGAAGCCCAGGGCAGTGAGCTTGCTATACGCTTTTGTCACTGTCCTGAGAATCTTGAATTCGACCATCTCATGATCGCTGCATCCAAGGCTGCCTGGAGAGTCACATTTCCAACAAGCCCTTCCCTGTTGGTGATCACGAGGTCAAGCATGGTACCTCTCCTTGTCGGCTCCTCTATTACTTGCAGAAGGAAGTTGTCTTCCACACAATCGAGGAATCTCCTGGATTGCTTGTGCCGGGCTGTACCGTCTCTCCAACAGATGTCAGGGTCATTGAAGTTACCCATGAAAACAAGGGCCTGTAAGCGTGAGGATTTTTTTTCTGTCTATAGAGTGCTTCATCCACTGGTTCTTCTTGATCAGGCGGTCTGTAAAAGATCCCCAGAGTAATGTCTCCCATTGCTGTTTTCCCTTTAACCCTGACCCACAAACTCTCTGTTAATTGATCACCTGTCCCCAGACAGAGTTCCATACTCTCCAGCCTATTCCTAACATAAAGGGCAACTCCCCATTACTGCCTGCCAAGCCTGTCTTTTCTAAGGAGCCTGTAACCTTTCATTCCAACACTCCATTCATAGGAGCCATCCCACCATTTTTCTGTGATGCCTATTATATCATACCCCCGTAGACGTGCACACATCTCTACTTCCTCTTTTTTTGTTCCCCATGCTACAGGCCTTTGTATAGAAGCATCTGAGCCGAGCTCCAAATGAGGCTGGTTCAGTGACTGGAGCGACTGGAATATCTCTACATTGCTCTGAGCATTTATTATAGGTGCTGGCAACTGACTGGGTGTGTTGGAATGGAATGATGCCCCTCTCCCCCAACACATCTAGTTTAAAGCATCCTTGACCAGTCTGGCAAGCCTCCTACCAAAACCACTCTTCCCCTTCTTTATCATCAGACCAGCTCCACCAGCCCCCACCAGACCTGGCCTACAAACTTGGGTCCCGTGTTCAAGACACCCAAACCCCTGACTATGACACCACCCTTTTAACCATTTATTAACCTGGCTAATCCTCCTAGCTTTTTTTAGGTCCTCCCCTGTATCCTGGAGAATTGATGAAAAGACTATCTGAGCTCCAGAGCCCCTAACCACCTCTCCCAGGGCTCTGTAGTCCTTCTTTATGTTCACCAGGCTACTACTGTGTATATCCCTAGCACCCACATGTATCACTAGAAGTGGGTAATAGTCCATGGGACTTACTAGAGCAGGCAGCCTCTCTGCAACATCCCTGATCCGTGCCCCTGGTAGGCAACACACCTCCCTTGAGACCGGGTCAGGCCGACAGACGAGTGCTTCTGTTCCTTTCAAAGTAGAGTCCCCTACTACTATGACCCACCACTTTTCCCTGGCTGCACCAGTGGAGATCTTCTTTACCAGGGCATCAGCTGGCTGTTTCTGGTGGGAGTGCATTTTCTCATTAGCCACCTGCAGGACAGCAAAGCCGTTCTGCATGGGGACATCAGATTTAGTAGGAAGCCCCTTGCTTTTAATTGCCCTCTTCCCCCTTTTTTTTTGTTGTTATTTTTTTTTGTCACTAATTCCCAGCTTCCCAGGTTAACGGCCTCCTTCTTTCCTTCATGAGCTAGAGGGGAAGCTTAAGGCCCCAGCACATTTTGGGCCAGGATCAAGCATTCCTGCTTCCTCTCAGCTACCCTGAGATCATGCAGCCTATTAATAGCATCCTGCAGCTCAGCCACCTGCTGCAGGAGGTCCTGCACCAGGGAGCACTGAGTGCAGCCCTGCCCATTGTGCACCTTTCCCTCACCAGACCAGTGCAGGCACTCTCTGCACTCCTAGCTTTGCACTGCAGCTTCCCCTCTCATCAGCTCTGTCTGGGTGCCTACGCTGGCCACCGCCGGGGCAGCCAGAGCAGAACTCCCAGATTGGGCCCTGGTCATACGATGAGCACTCACCATTCCGCTCATCTGCCTGCGAGAACTGCCATGCAAACTGTCTCGACCCGCCCTGTTTGCCTGCTCTGTTCGCCGTGCTCCTGGTCAATGCAAACTTTCACAGATTAGCCAAATACTTTATTTCAAGGGACTGACCTTGCCTTCTCACTAATGCTCAGAATATCATTTTAGTTACCAATTAAGGTAGTACTTACTTATTAATGACAGTTTGTGTCTTTTTAATGCTTGGTACTGCATGAGGCAAACTTTTATACATTCTGTGTGATATAATCTGTCACCCTGGAAATAGCACTACCATTTCCCATCCTGTGAGAAGAATTTTTTCTGTTGTTGACATATGCTTAATTTATGATTAAAATATTTGGATTATTTCAGATAGTTTTTCTGAGCGGTTCAAATCTCCATATACTCTCCCAGTTTTCTCTAGTGAGTAGCAAGCCCTCTGTTCAAAAACAGCTCTCCAAGTAGGAAGAGGAATGGTGTGGTGAATGTACTCTTTTGAGAGGGCCCAAGATAGCCAAGTGGGACTGTGCTCTCACTTCCTTACTTTGAGCCAGCCCTTTGACTAGGACAAATGAAGTTGCAATCTTAAATTTTGGGAAGCTAGCTAGATGTGGCACCAGCCAAGGGGGTATGCAGACCTGGAACCTGGGTATGTGGCAGAGAGGGAGTGGAAAAAAGCAGGTTAATAAGTAGAAGAAAAGTTCTGGAAAGAAAGGCAAAAATCAGGCTAGGAGCTGTGACAGCACAAACGGTACAATCCAGCAGCTCCATAGAACAGATGGACAGCTCGGAGAATCTCTAGTTCCAGTCTGGTTTAAAAAAACAAACAAACAAACAAACCCAACACAGTTTAACTATGGTGTTTGGGGGATGGGAAAAAAAAAAAAGACTGATTGACAGACACGTCAGTTATCTAACTGGTATCAAGTGGCTAAATGCCTGGTCTCTTCCCATGTATAAAAATGGTTTTGTTAGTATGTAGGTCACATTGATTGATTGATTGATGGCTTGGCTTCGTGAGGGAAGATTTGGGAAGGGCTTTACCCATGCTTACTACAAGCACAATGAGGTCACATTACAGTCTAGTTATTAGATATTGGCTTAGATAACTGTTTGTGGAGTATTAAATGGTTTTGCTGTCTCAGCACACTTTTTAACTGGTATTTTTCACACAGTTGTGCTACTGAAAAGGAGCAGCACCACAGCAAAAATCAATTTATCTTTCTCTCTGCTATTTGTGTATTGTGTTTTACAATTTGACTAATTGATATTCGTTGTACTAGATAGCATTTGTAATACTCCTGTCTAACTCCTGGTACTTTAAAAACTTTTATCAGAACAGTAGGTTGTATAGGAGACCTCTCCAAAACAAGCAACAGCACTGTGAAACCAAAAAGAAAATTAAAGCTAAAATTTGTAAGGTCTAAATGTAGATGTAAGGTTAAGCAGACTGGAATAGTGTATTTAAAGGCTTTCTTTTGTCACCTCCATTTTGGTGGTTTTACAGAGATTTATTGTGAGCAGAATGAAAAAGTTGTGCAAAGTACAATTGTAGTAAGAGATAAAACTCTGTGCTGTAAAGTAACTTGTTTGTATGCTTTTCACATGCTGTTGGTCTGTAGATATAATTAATATCCATTTTCAAAATCAGGATTGTGATGCACGAGGTACATAGGCACAGTGTGATAAAACCACAGCAATACTGTTTGTTTTCTGATTCATTATGAAGTTTCTTTGACCCTGTGGTTTATTTTCAAACATATAAGTTATTTGTTCTGGTGTATTCTTAAACAGGGGTTGTTTTTCTCCCTTTCAGAAAATGAGCACAGATGGTGATTGATTTTTCAAGTGCTGACATCCCTGCTTGAGAAAATGTTCCCACCTTCTTTGTGCTGAGCAAGTCAGGCAAACTAAAATGATGATGCGATCATCAGTTTCATGCAGACATGAAGAATTGATTAACAGGGAAAATATTAACATAAACCACACATTCTTCTAGTGTCTTAATTTTTTTTTTAATTATGTTTATTTGAAGGGTATTAGCAGCAGTAGGGATTTCGTTTAAAAGACACCAAAACTTATTTTAGCCACAAGCACATATCAGTACAATTTGTAATAGCTCTTCTGAGCCAGTTCTGAAGCTAAATGCTATCACTGGCTAACTATCCATTCTCAGGACATTGTTTGTTTGCATGACAAAATACATACAATTTAAAACCTAGCACTTTCATTCTCTGTGAACTCATTGTTATCCAGGGTTCAAGTACTCAGACAATGGGCCAGAAGAAAACAGGCATATCATCAACCCACAGTGGCAGAAAACTGGTTGGTAAAATACATTTCTCATTATCTGATACAGAGTGAATGGTACTCTCATTTTTTTTTCTTTCCATAGATTTTATAAAAATTACCCACAAGAAACCTCTATAATTTCCCCAAGCATACTGCAACAACTCCACACTATGTCTGTGCCATAATTAAGGTTTTCTGTGATAAATTTGTTTTTTTTTCAGGGAGTTATATCTCATTTTTCAAAATATCATTGAGGATTTGAATTAACTGGACTCTGCACATTCAGTCTTGGGGTAAATATCTTTCTTTTGTAAAGTGTTTGTTGAAATGTTAGCTAGAATACAGAAACAAATTACAAAACTGTAAGACAGCACCACTACTTTTGAGTAGTAAGTACCTTGAAGTGTATCACCAATGACTTTCAACTGGACTATTTGAGGATGAAAACTCTGGTCTTTGTAAACTGAGCTGACAAATCTTACCTGAAGCAGCTGCAGAGCTGGGTGTGTAGAGTGAACTTTCTTGTTGGGGGTTCCACCAAGTAAAATTTTCTGCCAGCTAAGTGAATGTTATAATGTTTCGGTGAAAAAGAAAAATGGTCTTTACCAAGCCTGCAGAGTAGTTTTTGTCATCACCAATTTCTTAATGATTTTTGCATGCCTACTTAATGTGCATGTATGGTACTACAGTGACCTGAGAGATCATAATGGCTCCAGAGGAGCCATTGCAGGCTATTGGGCAAGTGATCTGTGAATTAAAGATTCTTTAACAGTTTTGAAGTAGCTATTGCAGTTTATTGTGTCAGTGACACCTGCCTTTATAGTATGTGGACTTACTGCGTGCTCGTGCCACTTGTGGAAATAGAAATGATGCTGTTCAGGAGAGGAGCGAGAGAAAGGGCTGAGCAGCAAACCAAACTCGCAGACAGGCTGTGTCTGGAGTTTGAAAATCTGAATTTTGAAAACGTCCCCACTGAAGTTTAGGGGAGTGTGACTTCAGGGCTCTTGTTCAGCCTGCTAACATCCCAAATTTCATTAAATCATCCAAGATTTAGCTTCTTACAAAGCTTGAAAGTGCACGCTGGTGTTGGATTGCAGCTCATCTATAGAAGTCTCTGCCATGGGATTTATAAAGCTGTGGTTTGCAAGGCCATGACTGGCAAAGCTCTGAATTCTGACCTTAAAACCAGCACCCCAAAGCTGCAGAGAATGCACAGTCTCAGTTGATGCAACAGATGAATTCTGCACTCAACAATTTTTATGAGTTTACTATTAGGTTGCAGCAATCAGTGAGCTTCCTTTTCTTCCCTGTATACTATCAAATCTCTCAAGAAACAAATGGTTGTGATGTAAAATGATACATGTAACTACTATGAATGTTCCCACCCAGAAATAAGGCTAGAATGCCACTCACTGTGGGAAGGAGAAATTACATTAGTTTAGAGCTGTGGAAAGGATGCAGATGTCCACTAATAAAAGTGGGTTATCCAGACACTGAGAAATTTGTGTTTTTATTTGGCTAAAGACATCCAAACAGAAATGTGGTGGCTGTGCACAATGGAATTATGTCATAAACTCATCCTCTCATGAGAATGTTTGTGTGTGCCTGGAACAATGGTTCCCCAAAATTTGGACCAAGAATCATGGAATATACCCCATGATGTGAAGCTTTTGGTGAAGTGAGACTTGATCATATACCTGCTGTTTTAAACAATGTGATAGGAAGAGGCTGTATTACTGTTCAGCTTTTTTAATTTTTTTTTTTTTTTTGTGCTTCTTAGAAGGAAAATTTTGAACTCCATGACTGGTGAGAATTGTTGATCAGCAGTGGGCTACTTGTTCTGGTCTTGTGGAGCAGAGATTGGGAAAATGCCAGATGTTTATGCCCATGGGTTGAAAGTATATCCTTTCTGACTTGGAGGGAGGTAGCAGTGCCTTGTGGCATGGCTTCTGTGATGTCTCGTGCAAGTTTGTTACCCTTATGTTGTGGGAGTGTGTTGCAGAATGGCTCTAAGAGCAAGGCCATGGAGCCTTAGAGGCCTGTGCGAGCAAGGCAAGGGGCAGGCACCACAGGTAACCAGATACCAGATGTGGGAGGAGAATGTGGAGGAAGCTGTGTGGATCTAACCGATACTGTTGTGCCTAGGAGGCGTGGCTAAATACCACGCCTATATAAGTGAACTGCGTCACAAATAAAGTAGAAGTTTGCTTATCACCCATATTGAGATGGCGTGTCTTGCTTCTCCTCGCTGCTTACAAATGGCGCCCGAACAGGGACCAAGGACAACAGGGCCCCGGATACCGGGGACCTGGAACAAAGGGTCCCGGTTACGGGGACCCGGATTACAGGGCCCCGGTTAACGGGGACCCGGTTAACGGGGACCCGGATTACAGGGCCCCGGTTAGCAGGGACCCGGAATACAGGGCCCTGAGTATCAGGGACCCGGAACGGCGAGTGAGCGGCGCCGGCGGCAGCGGCCGGGGAGCATGGGCGGTGCTGCTGTGGTGGCGTGACGGACCCGGGTGCTTGGACTAACCGAAAGGAGTCCGCCGCTGGGGCGAAACAGACACTGCTGCGTCAGGAGGCCGATCCGGAGACCGAGGTTACAGGACGACCCAGAAGAAGACAATCCGGAAAAGGCCAGCCATGAAAATGGACCGAGAGGTAGCCCTGGACTTATTACAGTGCTTTTTATAAAAGCGGGGAATTGAGCCTAAGACTCTTCAGTAGCTAGCAGGTCTAGTGGCTGTAGGGAAGGCTAAGGGATTTTTTGTAGATCCTAATACAGTTTTTGAGGAGAGTGAGTGGTAAAGTTTGGTGATGAACTATTTGACTCAATGCTTAATGATGATAAAACAGCAAAGAAACTCGGTAAACCACAGAGGGAAGTAATGAACTGTATAAAAAGTTACAAGGCGGAAAAGAAAACTGCCGCGGTAGCAACGGAGAAACTAGGAACAGACGTCCCCGGTCGGTTGAAACCGGGGGAAGATTACAACTCGTTTCCCCCAACTCGCGCGAGCACAGGGTTTCCCCCCCCCCCCCCCCCCCCCCCCCCCCCCCCCCCCCCCCCCCCCCCTTCCTTTTCTCCCCCTCCTTCTTCATCAGAAGGTGCCGCGGAGGAGGTGTAACCCCTGCTCCCCGACCACCCTAGTTCCGAAAGTAGGGACTTTGAAAAGGACAGAGAAAGTATATTAGAAGGGATAGGCATGATGAATGTCGAGGTATCCGAAAGAAAGAGGGCGGTGCCATTTTGAAGCACGCAGTAGAAAATAGAGATCATGCGCTAGCGGGAGATTTAAAGGAACCACGAGCCTCTCCAACCCACTATGCCCTAGAGTGGAAATTTTTAACTCGGTTACAAAGGAGCCAGGTCTGCAGATGGCTACATACCGAACGAGAGACATCTGATAAGAAAGACACAGCTGCGAGCAACGGAGACCCTGAGTTCAGCGCAGGATCAGCCCCCAAATCCCCTGAATCCGAGCCAGATTTATATCCCCTGCTTCCGGACTCTGACTCTTCATCTCCCGGCTCGGTCTGCTCAGACTCAGGTGGCCCTGAAGACGCTCAGCTGTAACAATAGGTAACCAAGGATGCGATCATTACTGGGGAATTTTCTGCAATGGGCATCTTTGCATATCCTGTGTTTACTACACAGCAGGGGGCTAAAGAGTGGGAAGCTCTTGATCTCAAAATAGTTAAAGAGGCCTGACAAACAGTGACCACGTATGCGTTAAAATCCTCTTATACTCAAGCTGTATATGTTATGAATTTTTCTTGCAATTGACAGGGGGAGCCCATACAGTTTCTCTGTGATACTCATGTACTAGAAGTTGGTAAATATAAGTATGTCCAGGTTTCTATCAACCCTTGGAGACCTCTGTAGATACTGTTGGCCACTTCTTCCAGCACAGGCTGGCCACCTGTGTCAGAATGAGTGTGCATTTTGGTCAGTATAAAAGCCCAAGCCTCATATGATGTGGGGGAGGCAGAGCCTCTGCAGGGACGCCCGCTAAGGTTGAGCCTGCCACCTCGCACTGCAATGATGCTTCTCGGAGCTGGTTTGCTCTTAGTCTCCACAGGGTCCTTGTGCCACGTTCTGTACGTGGAACTGTAGTGGGAGTAATGATTGTCTGGATTTTGTGCTTCAAATATTGTGTGGCGTGTGCTTGTGGGATCCCATACGCTTGTGTGTGTGTGTGTGCTGAGGGCAGACGGTGTTCTGTGTATTTTTCTTGTTGTTGGGTTCATGTAAAAGCTTTCAACGGGTAGCTGTTTAACATTTCGGGCATGAAAGGGTTAACGTAAAGGTGCGGTTGCCGGCGGGTATTTATGGTTGCTGCTGAAGCAGGCAGGCCGGCTTCTGCAGGGATTTTTAAAAAAAAAAAAAAGGGGGGGGGGGAGAGAGAGTAATGATGCTGCATTTAACCTGTCTACTTCTCAAGAACTGAAGAACTGATAACCTGGGGGAGGGGGTATATTTGTGTCCTCCTACCTACAGGTCCATGGCGACTGCCTGCAAAGTTTGTCAAGCCTTGCCATGAGCTGGACAGACGAATGGAAAAACCTGATGCCTCAGCTACAGGAGCTGACAGTGAATACCCCAAGCAGAATGAGATAGAGGAAGAGAATGAACGAATAACTGCAAAACATCACTTGGGGGCAACTGAAAAGTAACATCCGAAATATGTGTGCTTGTAAAGTAGCTATTGTTAGAGGTTGTGATTTTATGTATAAAACCACCTGTATTTACTAGCTAGTTGCTAATAAGAAACTGCACCTTGTATTGTATAGATTTGTCACTTGTAAAAGAGATGTTAGAGTATGGAAATTTGCAGTAGCTGCTACAAAATGCTAAGGCAAAAGCTAGAAAGATTTTAATACAATGGTAGTGTTATAAAGCAGGTGATAGAACAAATTAAGAGGGTGGGAGAATTCCACTGGTAAGAAATTTCTTTGGCTAGTCCCTCGCTACCATCAGCATCTTCAACATGCTGCTGCACCCTGTAATAGTTACTCTGCTAATGTAAATGTGTGTGTGCCTTGCTGTAGTAGCGACTTGTTACTGGATAAAACAAAAGGGGGGAGATGTGGAGACAGTGTTCTCACAGGAGAATGCGTAATTGGTACATAAACTTTGAATAGTCCTGAAAGATACAGCAAGGCCATGAGAGGCCTGAAGAAGCTTAAGCAAGCAAGATAAGAGGCTGGAATTCACCAAGTTAATGAGAACTGTGGACTGTTGGCAAGCTTTCAAGGTTGAGTTCTCACACCTGTGTTTAACCAATTATATGTTAGTCACTAAGGGTCTTCAAAACATGTATCCGATCATAATATGCCAAATCACTGTAAGTGCTTCAGCCGGGGCTTTGGCTCAACTAAGCAGACTGAGTTGCTGAGTTGCTAAGCAGACAAATACTACATCGAAGGCAATTTCTGATTTGTTGTTTAAATGTTGACTCTGTAAGACATGCAACACTGCAGAACCTTTTGTTGTTGGAACAGGGACATGGATGTGAAGAGTTTGATGGAATGTGTTGTATGAATCTTTCTGGTCATTTTAACTCGATACATGCACAGCTGAAAACCCTGACTCAGCTTACCCAGCAACTGCAAGTGAGCAGTGGCCTATGGATAACTAAATGGTTGTCCTCATGGGGCATTACAGGTTGACTTGAAACACTGCTATTTGAAGTACTGCGCTTATGTATCATTGCTAGGTTAATCATTGTAACTATTAAACTAGCTTATAGTTGTGTGATAAAACAGGTGAACAGAATAACCCACAATGCCTTGCTCGCACAAAGAAAAAGGGGGGAATTGTTGCAGAATGGCTCTAAGAGCAAGGCCATGGAGCCTTAGAGGCCTGTGCGAGCAAGGCAAGGGGCAGGCCCCACAGGTAACCGGATACCAGATGTGGGAGGAGAATGTGGAGGAAGCTGTGTGGGTCTAACCAATACTGTTGTGCCTAGGAGGCGTGGCTAAATACCACTCCTATATAAGTGAACTGCGTCACAAATAAAGGAGAAGTTTGCTTATCACCCATATTGGGTTGGCCTGTCTGCTTCTCCTCGCCGCTTACACTTAAGGAACAGAGAATATACTTAATTTATTTTGATTCCCAGTTTGTTTGGTTTTTCTTGTTTGTTTTGTGGTGTTTTGGGGTTGTTTCTTTTGCTTGTGAACCACAATTTGCAGAATGGTGAAGGAGTCAGAAAATAAGTTAAAAAGAAGTATTCCAGGGAATCTGAAGGTAGCCCAACTGTTGGTTCTACCTATTAATTGAACACCATTCTCTGGATGAACACACAGTCATATTGATGATTTCCTGCGATAAACAGGTTAATGTGGATCATCTCCTCAATTAGTTTAGGTATTCATTATCGTAAACCTCCTCCCCTTTGGCACTTGCACACTGCCTTCCGATGGTCGTGGGCAGGGGTCTTCAAGATGAAGTAAGCAGTCTTCCTCACAGTGCACTTTTCACAGCTGGCACAGTTTCCCAGCTGGCAACCTCAAGTCTTATAGAAACTAGTTGAAACAAATTCTTGTCAGACATTCGTCTTCTTGAGGTAAAAGGGTCTCTGATTTTAAACAATGTGTTTTGGCTACCTATTCTATTCTGGATTATAGTTTAACTGGCAAGAACAAGAACATACCTGTTCCCTATTCTAAGTTAAGACAATGTATAGTTTGAAGAAAACTCTTAGCTCTTTCCTTAGTCCATTACTATGAATTGCTATGTGTTATTTGCAAAACTGTGAAGAACCAGCCCTGTTATGAGTCAGCTTTCCCTAATTCACAAAAGGCTTCCACGAACAGTCTGTACAAAAGTCAGCGTGCAAATCAGAGGGCAGATTTTTAGAGGGCAGTTTAAAGAATGAAGTCCTATGGGATTTATGTATTTTTATATCTGTTGTTAAACCAAACTCTTCTTATGTATATGTTATAATCTGTAAATAACAAGCTGAGCAGCTTTCTTAAAGGAAAGATTGTATCCACATTTTTTGAGGCTTGGCAAAGTTATTAACTTACACAATAGACTAATATACAAGTATATTTGGAAGCAACTAATGCTAGCCTGTGTATTCATCTGTATTTTATGGATATTTAAAGGTTTACAAATACTTAGACCTTTAATTTTTCAGTAAAAATTGTCTTGAATTGAAAAACACTGCCTTTAGTAATGGCTTGAAAATAATGGAGATAGCTTTTTTATACTTTTACTTTTTATAGCCATTAACATCGTAGTAAATCTTGTATTATATTATTGTATACAGTTGTCATGGTTTAAGCCCAGGCCGTAAATCTTCACAATCTTCTTCAGCATGACGCTCCAAAGGGCTACGGTAGGCCTTGATGAAAAAAAATGGCATTTATATTTGATATCGTACCGATGGGAGCCTATTCAATCTAAGGCGACTGAAGGCTCACACTAAGATACTAAATCATCTTGTCCGTGAACTGCTTTTTGCTGATGATGCTGCCCTTGTTGCCCGCACAGAAGTAGCTCTGCAGAGTTTAATATCTTGCTTTGCGGAGGCGGCTAAGCTTTTTGGGCAGGAAATCAGCTTGAAGAAGACAGTAGTGCTCTACCAACCTGCACCACAGGAAGATTATCATCATCCTCGCATTACCATTGGCGAGTCAGAGCTTAAGTCAGTTCAGCAGTTCAGCTATCTGGGAAGCATTATTTTCTCGGATGCCACGATCGACAAAGAGATAGACAACAGAATAGCAAAGGCATATAGAGCCTTTGGAAAACTCAATAAAAGAATATGGTGCAATAAACACCTGAAGAAAAGTACAAAGATTAGTGTCTATAGAGCCATTGTACTGTCTACTCTTTTCAGCCTTATTGCTGAAATCACAGCTGCACTGGGCAAGGCACGTCTCTAGGATGAAGGATCACTGCCTCCCTAAAATTGTGTTTTATGGAGAACTTGTCACTGCTTGCCACAAGAGAAGTGCCCCAAAGAAGAGATATAAGGACTCCCTGAAACAGTACCTCAGCCTTGGCCATATTGACTGCCATCAGTGGTCCACTTTGGCCTCCAATCGGGAGACTTGGAGACACGCCATACATAACACCGTTGTCTCCTTTGAGAACACATGCAGAACTAGTCTCGAGGAGAAAAGACAAAGTAGAAAGGATCACGCCCCGCCTATACCACCCAAGGAGACCTTTCGCTGTGCTTTTTGCAACTGGATTTGCCTATCTCGCATTGGCCTTTTTAGTCATCAGCGCACTTGTAGTAAGCGTGGGTAAAGCCCTTCCCAAATCTTTGTTCGCGAAGTCAAGCCATGATGACTTTTTATAGCCATTAATGTTGTAGTAAATCTTGTACTATACTACTGTATACAGTTGTCATGGTTTATGCCCATGCTGTAAATCAGAACCACGCAGTCTGCTCCCCCCCCCCCTTTTCTTCCCCCCGCTCCCGGAGGGATGGGAAGGAGAAGCGAAAAGAATGTAACTCCCACAGGTTGAGATAAGAACAGTTTAGTAACTAAGGTATAACACAAATCACTACTGCTACCACTAATAATAATAATGATAAAGGAAATAACATGGGAAGTGAATACCACACCTCACCACCCGCAGACCTATAACTCACCCCACTCAGCAGTGAACTAGCCCTTCCGGGTAACTGGCCCCAGTTTACATCCTGGGCATGACGTGCTGTTGTATGGAATACCTCTGGCTAATTTGGGTCAAGTGTCCTGTCTCTGCTTCCTCCTGGCTTCCCCTCCTCCCTGGCAGAGCATGAGACTCACAAAGTCCTTGGTCAGACTAAACATTACTGAGCAACAACTAAAAACATCAGTGTTATCAGCGTTGTTCCCAGGCCTAAAGTCAACACCACAGCACTGCACCAGCTACTAAGAAGGAGAAAAACTGACTGCTACTGCTAAAACCAGGACAACAGTCTAGATTATTTTTCATTCTTTTGCCTTCATACAAGAATGAAATTACTGGCTTGCATCAGTGTTATTGGCAATCCCCATATTCTGACATCTGTTAATTTCTAAACATTTTACCAACCTTGATGAAATGTGGTTTAGTGTTAGAAGCTGACTTGAAGAAAAAATTCAATGATAAAAAAGTAACATTGATTAAACACGAGAAGTAATTTGCCAATGACTATCAATATTTTGATGGCCATTGCAGTTTATTTCAGAAAAGCTAGGCATCTTATAGAAATTTTAATCATATTTAATCTTTGAATTAAGCTGAATAAATGAATTACATTTTTTAATACAGAAGGATGAGATAATGATTTTTCTCAATTTTAATCAAACTCAATGAGCTGTATTGCTGAGAATGTTTGGGGCATATTTTATAAGTGCCATGCAATGCATGTCTCCCAAAATTAAAAACCTCAATATTTTTTAATATACAGTGGAGATGTCATTACTGGCTTTGCCCTTTCCGTGGATCTGTGCCACCATAATGCCAGACCCAGGTCTGCCCATGCTATACCAGGTTTTGGAGTGGAGGAGTCCCACAGAGCAGTCAAAGAGGCCTCAAACTACAAAGGTGGTGGATCTCTGGTAAACCATAAACTTTACGTACAGGCCTTCTTTATTAACTGTGCTTCATTGAAGTAAAGCAAGGTAATAAAAGGCAAGTGCGCTTGTTCTCTCTCTAGGGCCAAGTGTATAGCCATTATGGTGTGTCCTTCCCCACTCTGTGGGATGGTGAGCTGCAAGAGGCCCCTTGCAAGAGGTTCTTGAGGGTTGGGGCAAAAGAAGGGGTGAATGTTTCATTTCCAAGGATTGGAACAAGCTAATTACATTGTGAAGGAGTAGAGTATAAATAATATCCTCTTGGGAAGGGAAGTATTGGGGGAATAAATAGAATAGGGCTACTATAGAGTGTGTGTTCTGATATTAGAAAAGGTAGACATATGAGATGATGGGAAGGTATGATTAGTTTGTTTGGGTTGGTGGGGTTTTTTGTTGTTTTTTTTTGTTGTTGGGGTTTATTTTTTGGTTGATTGGTATTTTGGGGTTCTTTCTGGTTTTTTTTTCAGAAGCACTTAGCAGTCTCAGTGGAGCTGTTGAAATTCACGGGATTTACTACGGGCTGGTAATGTTTGGGAGCAGAGTTTGGGCAATGCTAAACTATGAGACCCATGTCCTATGGGTGCATTCTCCCTGAATGATTTTCTGTGAGGCCATAATACTTTAAAATGGGGAGGAAGGCATATTTCTCCAGTACTGTGTGTGTGTATATATGCAAAAAAACAACTGAGGAAAAAATGAAATTGCAGCTCTTGATGAATTCACTTAGTCACACCAAGATTTTCAAAGGTTGAATTACTCCTCTAGCAACAGGATCTTACAAAACTCCAAAGCTAGTTTTTGATTCCCTTACCTTTGAGAGTAACTTGAACCACTGAAGATTCAAGGTGGTTGCTAGGCTATTTGAAGTGGAGAGGATTTAAGAGATTTTTCTCCATTTTACAGAAAATTTTAATTTGAAGGAAAATTTTCCTAACAAACAGACCTCCTCTAGAAATTCAGCATTTAATGTGAAAACAGTTTTCCTTTCATTTCCGAAAAATCATGAATGGTAGCAGAAACTGAGTGGTCTAGGTTAAAGTGGTGTGTAAAGTGACAATTTTTAGATTCTAGTACTTGATGCTAATCATGAAAAAATGTCACACATTTCAGCCTGAGACCTCTCAGTATGCCTGATAAATTAATTCAAAGCTGAATGATTTCTCACATTTCCTTGCTGAGGATATTTAGTAAATGTTATAGATAAGATGTCACTTTTGGGAAGTGCATTGTTTTTCTTAAAGCCGATTTATTTTATTTTTTTTTTTCCCTCTTTCTTTCTTTCTGGAAATGTGTTGGATTCAATTGTGTTTATATTGACCTATCAGATGTACAGTCTGGTCAGCAGGAGACTGTCCCGGTGTCCTGGGTTCAGCAGTAGCAGTCATGTTTCTCCTTCTTGGTAGCTGGTGCAGTGCAGTGTTTTGACTTTCGGCCTGGGAACAGAGCTGATAGCGATGTTTTGGTTTGGCCAAGGACTTTGTGAGCCTCATGCTCTGCCAGTGAGGAGGGGAAGCCAGGAGGAAGCAGAGACAGGACACCTGACCCAAACTGACCAAAGAGGTATTTCATACCACAGCACGTCATGCCCAGGATGTAACTGGGAGTTAGCCGGAAGGGCTGTGGGACTGCGGGGTTGGAGGAGGTATCAGTCGGAGCTTGGTCGGGCTTGGGGGGCAAGTTATCGGTTGGCTGGTGCTGAGGTGTTGTATTCTCTTCCTTGTTATTTCCTTTATCATTATTATCATTGGTGGTAGCAGTAGTGATTTGTGTTATACCTTAGTTACTAAACTGTTCTTATCTCAACCCGTGGGAGTTGCATTCTTTTCGATTCTCCTCTCTGTCCCTCCAAGAGTAGGGGGAGGGAAAGAAGGGGGGGGAAGTGAGTGAACGAGCTGTCTGGCTGGGTTTAAACCACAACAACTATGAAAGCACTGTGGTGTAGGTTGGCCTCAGTTCCTGTTGAGGTAACATCAAAATTATTAGCACTGCAGAGTCAGTGCTGAAAGCGTGTGTACAGCTATTGAACAGACTTGAAAGTGGGATTTCTGTGGTCAATCGTGTGGTTCTGAGCTTTATAACATAAAGTAAAAATTGTATTGTTTCACATCTCCATTATAAGTCAGCCCTTGTCTTAACCAGCTACTTGAAAGTGGCCCACTTGACTCCGAACACCATTTTCTCAGACTGTTAGTTAAGGACAGTTTCTTCTATGTCTGTGGTGTTCACAACTCCATATGGTGGATGCTTAATGCCGATCTAAGAGTAAACAAGTATGGGGTTTCAGTCACACAAAGATATAGGACTCAGTCTATAAAATAAAAGAAATTCAATGCAAGGGAGGAACTATGTCTTTTCTATTTTACAATAAATATGCTAGAAATTGGAAACTAGGCCTCACTTTTTGTCATTCTTGTTGGTTCATCATGACCCCAAAGTAACCTTTTTTTGTGTGTGTGATTTTATTGCTGCTTTTCTGAAAATGAAATGACTACATGTCCTGGGTTCAGCAGTAGCAGTCATTTTTCTACTTCTTAGTAGCTGGTGCAGTGCTGTGGTTTTGACTTCCTGCCTGGGAACAGCGCTGATAACACCTATGTTTTTAGTTGTTGCTCAGTAGTGTTTAGTCTGACCAAGGACTTTGTGAGTCTCGTGCTAAGCCAGGGAGGAGGGGAAGCCGGGAGGAAGCAGAGACAGGACACCTGACCCAAACTGACCAAAGAGGTATTCCATAACACAGCACGTCATGCCCAGGATGTAAACTGGGGCCAGTTACCTGGAAGGGCTAGATCACTGCTTGGTCGGGCTGGGTATCGGTTTGCGGGTGGTGAGGTGTTGTATTCACTTCCCTTGTTATTTCCCTTATCATTATTATTATTGGTGATAGCAGCAGTGGTTTGTGTTATACCTTAGTTACTGGACTGTTCTTATCTCAACCTGTGGGAGTTACATTCTTTTGATTCTCCTTCCCATCCCGGGGGGGGGAAGTAGGGGAGTGAGCAAGCGGGCTGCATGGCAGCCAGGCTTAAACCTCGACACTGACTTCATTATTTCCCAGAAAGTTGAGAGGCTGCCAAATATTTAAATGTGAGATCTCTATTCTGGACGAATCACTTAAAATCATGTAAAATAGACTATTCCGTGTTGCAGATGCAGAAAAATTATGGATGTAATGGTGTGTTCACTAATAGCTAAACAAATAACTTTTTCCCTGACAGTTGTTAAACAGCTGGTGTGGTGAGTTGAAGGCGGGTTTTTTTTCTTTTTCTTTTTTCTTTTTTTTTCCTTCTCCCCCCTTCCCCATTTTTACTTTACATTTTTGTATAGTTTTTAAGAGCAGTTTTTATAACATCATAAAATAAATAAAATATAAAATCATTCTGATACATCATACTGTTTACACTTAAAGCTTTGTATATGTTTACACTGTAGAGAATGTTTTAAGATATTTCATAGCTATTATATTTAGATAATTGGCAAGAAAAAAGATACAGTTTGTTGAGATTACAGTGATGGTGGTAACCATGAAGTAATTTATGAGTCTCAATAAATATGTCCAGTTCAGTGGAAAGTATAAACTCAGTTAAAGCAAAGCAACACGAGGAAATATCTTTTTAGTGAAATCATTTCCTTTTCTTAATCACAAGATGACAGCCCCAGCCTTAGAAATCCCATCTGTAATGCACCACTCCACGTATCTGCGTACGTGGCTTTTCTTTTTACAATTGATACAGTTGTATCAAATCATTCAATTAATAGTCTGCCAAAGTTCAGTCAAATTATCTACAAAACTTAAGGATGTTCACTTTCCATGCAAAAGTTTCAACGATCTAAAGTCAATCTCACTCATTAATACCCCATTTTCAAGATAAATACATTTAGATGTTTTCATGTTGAAGAATGTCTTCAGAGCGTAGTTTTGGAACATTTAAAAAAAAATGTCCCCAAAAATGCATTAATCAAAACCAGTAATTCCTTTTAACTTCTGTAGCTGCTCAGAAGTGAAGTATGAAATAGTCTGTGTGTGGGCCACAAATGTTGGGAATGCAAACATTTCACAATAAACATGTTTAAATGAAAGTACTTTTTTAGATATACTGGAAGATAGTATATGTTGGGTTAATTAATGCATACTCCATAAAAATAAACCTCGCTTTCAAAATCTGACCGATAAAAATCATTAGTATATTTCGATCAGATGTGGTGATGGATGATTTTTATATATACATTAAAGTTTTGTAAAGTGGATTGTCCTTTAAAACCTAGGAACAGATTTCAATTTAAAGTCAAAATGGCCCATTACATCTACTCTTTCTGTTTTCCTGTAGTGATATGATGAATTATTTCAGTTTTATCTTCTTTATTTACTGTTGATGAGTTTAAATGTATAATTTTCAATGTGCAAATCACAGCTACATAGCTAGAAAGTGTTCACTTTCATAGCAATTGTTTGCCTGTAGAATGCACTATCTGATTCTAAGCATAATCAAATTGCTATACCACATTATTTTTCTTCAAAAAACTTCCAGATCTTATATTGAATCATTTTAGTACATGCATAAAATAGCACTTTACATTAAAAATCTCATCATAGTCTTAGGGAAATCATACATATAAACAAATATGTGAACTGGCTTTGCATTGTATTGTGCTTTTGAGCCAGTTAAAAATAGTGAAGAAAACTGTGATTGTCTTTCCTGTCAAATAGTGTTTTTCTCCAAACCCGGTCTTATGAAAGACAAGGTAGTGATCAGTATTTAACAGATGCCAGAGTCTAACCTGGGTAATTTACCTAATTTGTGGTTGCTTTGTGGTGAAGCCCCACTCTGCACCCTTAGCATCTGTATTTGTATAAGCAGAATTAACTAGAATTGATGTAGAGACTGTTTTCTGAAAGTCACATGGACATATTTCACTTTTTCGACCTGTATCTGTGAAATATACAAAGATATTTGATAGGTCAAGCCTTACAACCAAACATAATATAAACAGGACAAAAAATTAATTCACACTTAAAATAAATAGAAGTGAAACCCTTCCCCTATGGTTATCAGCAGCAAAATTTTTATTAATTTTAACAGCAGCAGTAGGTATAAGATCATCTGTGCAGAAGAATCTTCATATCTCTGTAGTCATATTGACTTCATTAAAGATCAGAGACCTGATGTCATTTTATCGTATCTTTTCTGTAGTCACTATTTATGCACATGAGAAGAAACCACCTTTGCTTGAAGCCTTCATATAACTTATCCCAGTCCTGCACTGTATAAAGCTTTAGGTGTTCTGCATTTTAACTCATCCACTAGTTACCTAGTTTCTTGTGAGCACTATAGAGGATTTAGAGATGAGGGTGATAATCCTTTGTTCAAGTTGGGTAGGTTTCTATGGAAAGTGTGTGACACAGAAGATAGCTGCAGAAGTCAAGACTGATGAAGCTAGTGGAGGGAGTGAAAATAGCTGTCCAATGAGCAGAGAAGGGAAGGATCTGAGAATGTGCTTAGCAGACAGACAGGAAAGCTTGAATGTGGCACAGCTGAAAAGGGAAGAACTGGTAAAAGACAGGGGTTGACAAGCTTCTGGTACTGACAGGAGACAGAAAACATGATCTGCACAGCTGTATCTGTGACTAACTCAAAACTGGCAGAACATTCTTTAGATGATTACAACTATCAAACTCCTCTTTAAAGAAAGAATAAATATTTTACCAAAATGGGGTGGGGGTGTGTGCGTGTGGGGGGGGGGGGGGGGTGACGTAGAGCTATTTTAATAAACTATTAGAAAACTCTTTTGAAGGCAGTGACTTCTCATGCCTAGAAATTCAACTCTAGGAAGGGAGGTAATGGAGACACATAGGCAATGTGACAGGAGGCCACAGCTTGTACTTTAAATACCTTGCAAGATGATTACATCTAGGTTGATCATACACTTCTTATATACATCGAATTAATAGGGCATAGAGGAAAAAGGTATCTCCTAGTCAGATTATAGCAGCAAAAGAAACATTGCATGAATTGTTCTTTGGACTGCTTAGTTTTATGCAGCATTTTTTTTGTAGAGATGACTGTGCTGGAGCCATCACTCTTGCTGCAATTGGCCTAGCTATCTGAGACAAAGTTTAAGCACGTTAACTTGGGTACTTCTGACAAATGCGGTATCCTGGAAGTCAGTGTGTATGTGGTATCCTGGAAGTCAGTGTTCTTCTGACATCCACAATGCTTTATAGCACTGCTACAAGTGCCTTAAGTAGCTATTTATTTCAAAGCAGTCAGGATAGTCTTGGTGGAACGTCTAGAATTAAAAGCAATTGTGAAATCTTAGTTGGCACAGATTAGTCCCAGGATTTGGGACTAGCAATGTGATTTAAGCAAGAAATCCATGCCTTTCCCCTCTAGCCTTGTTCCAAGCTTAGCTGATTACAGGACCAAACTTACAGATTTTCAGCTAATGAAGATTATACACAAAGAAGTGGTTTGTATAGCTTGATTTATTTTGAAGAAATGAATGGTAGGTGTTTTATTTACAAAGAATTATGTATCATCATTCTAGCTACTAATATTGCCATTCTAAACTAAAAGTACAGTTTTTCAGCCTTAGAGGGTGAGGTTATTAGTGGTAACAGCACAACCAACAAGTTCTAGGCCAGAAGAAATACTTAAGTTCCAGGAAAGTAGAGCTAATTCCTGTGTTAATGATGTAGCTTTTGAACTGGATACTTAAGTATGTGGAGCCGTACTGCAACACACAGTAAATTCATAGAATGGTTTGAGTTGGAAGGGACTTTAAAGCTCATCTTGTCCCAACCCCGCTGCCACAGGCAGGGAAACCTTCCATTAGAGCATGTTGCTCCAAGCCCCATCCAACCTGGCCTTGAACACTGCCAGGGATGGGGCAGCCACAGCTTCTCTGGGCAACCTGTGCCAGTGCCTCACCACCCTCACAGGGAAGAATTTCTTCTTAATATCTCAGTCTTTCCTCTGTCAGGTTAAAGCCATTTCCCTTTGTCCAGTCCTACAGGACCCTGTCAAAAGTCCCTCTCCAGCTTTCTTGTCGGCCCCTTTAGGCACTGGGAGATGCTCTAAGGTCTCCCCAGGGCCTTCTCTTCTCCTGGCTGAAGAATCACAACTCTCTCAGATGGTCAAATTGAAAAGTAAGATCTAAATTCTTGATTTTTCTAAGACTTCATGTGAAAATTTTCATATGTGGACAAAAAAGGTGGGTAACAAGTCTAGGGCACATGACCGAGTGAGACCCAGGCAGGGGCCCTGGCTCCGTGCCCAGTCACACCTCCTCTTCCTGGAGTCCTGAGGGAGTGCCTGGCCAGTGACGGTGTCCTGACTTCAGCAGTAGCAGTAATTTTTCTCCTTCTTAATAGCTGGTGCAGTGCTGTGTTTTTGACTTTCAGCCTGGGAACAGCGCTGATAACACCGATGTTTTTAGTTGCAGCTTATTTTAGTATGACCAAGGACTTTGTGACTCTCATGCTCTGCCAGGGAGGAGGGGAAGCCAGGAGGAAGCAGAGACAGGACACCTGACCCAAACTAACCAAAGAGCTATTCCATACCACAGCATGTCATACCCAGGATATAAACTGGGGGAGTTAAACGGAAGGGCTAGATCACTGCTTGGTTGGGTTGGTTGGGCTGGGTATTGGTCAGAGGGTTGTGAGCAGTTGTATTCACCTCCCTTGTTATTTCAATTCTAAATATTATTATTGGTGGTAGCAGTAGTGGTTTGTGTTATACATTAGTTACTGGACTGTTCTTATCTTAACCCTTGGGAGTTACATTCTTTCGATTCTTCTCCCCAGTCTTCCAGAACTGGGGGGGAGGAAGGGGGAAGGGGGGGGGGAGTGAGAGACTGCGCGGCTGAGTTTAAACCACAACAGTACTTTTTGGCTCCCAACATGGGGCACGAAGGGTTGAGATATTGACAGACATAACCGGAGTGTGTCTAATCGTGTTTGTGATAAGCGTTTATTGTTTTGGATTAATAGTCACTCGTCACAACACTGATTTATTGGCTCTCAAAGTTGTTGCTCTTGATGTCACAGTTTCAGCGTGTCGTAAATGTTTACTCTGATCAAGGACTTTTTAGTCTCATGCTCTGCCAGTGAGGAGGGGCATGGGAAGCCAGGAGGAAGCAGAGACAGGACACCTGACCCAAACTAGCCAAAGGGGTATTCCATACCACAGCGCGTCATGCCCAGTATATAAAACTGGGGGGGAGTTACCAGGAAGGCCACATCACTGCTCCGGTTGGGCTGGGTATTGTTTGGTGGGTGGTTGTTAGCGGCGAGGAGAAGCAAGACACTCCAACTCATTATGGGTGATAAGCAAGCTTCTACTTTATTCGTGGCGCACATCGCTTATATCCGCGTGGTGTTAGCCACGCCTACTAGTCACAACAGTATTGGTTAGTTCTACATGGCTTCCTTTACATTCTCCTCCCACGTCTGGTTTCCGGTTACCTGTGAGGCCTACACTTTGCTTTGCTCGCACAAGGCCTCTAAGGATGCATGGCCTTGCTCTTGGAGCCATTCTGCAACAATTCCCCCTTTTTTCTTTTGTGCGAGCAAAACATTGTGGGTCATTCTGTTCACTTGTTTCATTAAACAACTATAAGCAAGTCTAACAACTACAATGATTAAAATAATAATGATACATAAGCGCAATCCTTCAAATAGCAGTGTTTTAAGCCAACCTGTAATGACCCATGAGGACAACCATTTAGTTATCCCTAGGTCATTGCTCACTTGCAATTGCTGGGTAAGCTGAGCCAGGGTTTTCAGCTGTGCGTGTATCGAATTAGAATGATCAGAAAGATTCATACAACGCATTCCATCAAACTCTTCACATCCATGTCCCTGCGCCAACAACAAAAAGTCTATAGCGGCTCTGTTCTGCAGTGTTGCATGTCTCACAGAGTCAACATCAAACAACAAATCAGAAATTGCCTTCGATGTAGCATTTGTCTGCTTAGCAAGCCAGCAGCCTAGCTTGTTTAACTGAGCCAAGGCCCCAGCTGAAGCACTTAAAGTGATTTGGCATATTATGATTGTTGTCACTGTTGTGACTAGTAGGCGTAGCTAACACCACGAGGATATAAGCGATGTGCACCACGAATAAAGCAGAAGCTTGCTTATCACCCATATTGGGTCGGCGTGTCTTGCTTCTCCTCGCCGCTAACAGATGAGGATCTAACTGATCTCATTGCCTCCCCCCCATACAAAGTGAAGAGCATTCCTGCTCTGTGGGTCCTACGGTGGCTGGGGACTTTGTGTTGAAGACTTGGAAACACAATGTTTGGTAGTGCTGTTAGCTTGTTTTCAGCTGGTCAAAATCTATGGAAATAAAGATCTTGTAATATAATGTATAATATAGTGCAATTTGCCTTTTGTCTTACCAGTTTAATACTGAATAGATGTGATAGCATTCATATGAATATTAATTTTGTAATAAAAAGCAAGAGGCTGTGTATTAGTTGTGGGTTCTTGCCGCAGAAAATATATGGACTCAGTCAGAGATCAATATGATCAGACAGAAGCCATTTATTACAAAGCCTTAACCCCTTTAATACTATTTCTTACATGCACTTACAGTGATTTGGCATATTATGATTGGATACATGTCTTGAAGACCCTTTGCAACTAGCATATAATTGGTTAAGCACAGGTGTGGGAACTTGACTTCAAAAGCTTGCCAACAGTCCACAGTTCTCATTGCCTCAGTGAATTCCAGCTTCTTATCTTGCTTGCTTAAGCTTCCTTGGGCCTCTCACGGCCTTGTTGTATCTTTCAGGATTTTCAGAGTTTATGTACCAATTATCCATTCTCCTGTGAGAACACTGTCTCCACATCTCCCCCTTTTTGTTTTATATATGGTTTGGATGACTCTACTTGAGCAGGGGATTTGGCCTAGATCATATCTCCAATATATGCCAACTACAGGCTGCTGGGCCTGCCCCTTTTTTCTGCTGTATGGCTCTCTGGTAACAGGGGAGGCCATCCCTCACATCAAGGTCTGGCATGGCATGTGTCCCCACCGCTCCACGCCTGCTGGGTTGCAGCCAACAGCGGAGCTAAAGGTTCTTCTTGGTGAAAAAACACAGAGGCCAACCCAGTCTTGCCCTTGATTGTGGTAGCAGGCATTTGGTCAGCCTCAGTCCTTGCACCTTGTTGTCAATGCACAGTTTCACCTGCTTCATCCAGTAACAAGTCGCTACTACAGCAAGGCACACACAAATTTACATTAGCAGAGTAACTATTACAGGGTGCAGCAGCATGCTGAAGATGCTGATGGCAACGAGGGACTAGCCAACGAAATTTCTTACCAGTGGAATTCTCCCACCCTCTTAATTTGTTCCATTACCTGCTTTAGAACACTACCATTGTATTAAAATCTTTCTAGCTTTTGCCTTAGCATTTTGTAGCAGCTACTGCAAATTTCCATACTCTAACATCTCTTTTACAAGTGACAAATCTATACAATACAAGGTGCAGTTTCTTATTAGCAACTCGCTAGTAAATACAGGTGGTTTTATACACAAAATCACAGCCTCTAATAATAGCTACTTTACAAGCACACATATTTAGGATGTTACTTTTCATTTGTCCCCAAGTGATGTTTTGCAGTTATTCATTTTTTCTGTCTCCACAGGTTCTTTTGATAGTCTTTAATTATTATTATTAAATCTATTATGTCTGATTTCCCCTTATCTCACTCACCCCCGCAGTCTCCACAGTGGTGCCCTGTCTGAGGCAGCAAGCTCCTACTGGAGCCAACAATGATGTTACTCAATTAACCCTCTGGCAGGGGATGCTACAGTTTATAAATGGTGCTGCTTCCTCTCCTACAAGTGTCTGAACATCATTCCTGTCCTCCTCCCTATGACACAGGCAGGGAACTGAACCGCTTCCTTCAGCACGGGCTGCCCACCCAGCATGCTGGCCCTGTGCATGGTTTGCCATATGGCAGGTACAGCTGAAATATGCTCAGGTGAGATGTATTTCAGATTTTAAAAGTTACATTCCCCTCAGAAAAGAAAAGCCATTTGCAGAAGCAAAAGGCCTGAGTCCACCTCTTTTGGGTGGGTATAAATCTTCTATCTTTAATAAAGTTGTACCTAATTTATAACTGTATGAGATGAGATTATAGAATAGAATATACTAGACTAGAATCTGCTGGAATATAATATAATTAATATAATATAATATGCTTTCTGCAGTTTGCTTATTCATAAATATTACTCCAATGTCACTGTGGAAAAGATGCAATGAGAAATAGCTATTACTCTGCAGCTATGCAACTGTCAGCTCTAGTTTTTTAAAGAATACCACTGTTCATTTGCTAGTCTACAGCAGATATATTTTTAACATAAACCCACTATATTTAATCGGTTATGGATCTCAGTTCTTTTAGCACTACTGGAAATCACACAAAAAGACATTAGTACAGAGCAATTAGTGCAATGGCAGCAAACAACTAAGGCACTATTAAGCTGTGGGTGATTAAATAGTATTGCTTCCTTATTTTTTATGGTATTAGACTTAGAGAAGATTTTAAATATATATTCCTGTTAATATTAATAAATGATATGAAGAGCAGATGTCTAAGACTATTTTCATCAGGGCACTTCAGTTTATAAAACTTTCTTTTAATGGAAGATCTCTCTCTTTATCTGGTGTATCACACTATTTCTTATCTCCCTACACTGGGACATTTATACAGTAATATTATTTAATGGGAGTTATGAAATCACACACTGTTCTTTCAGAAAATAATACCCATATCTCCCCCACCAAAGAACAAAGAGCTACCAAACTCCCCAAATAATATGCAATTATTTATATCCATGCAGAGAACAAGCTGGGTACTATTTGACGAATTTACTACAGTGGGCTATAACAAACACTGTGATAAGTCAGCTTGAATGGCAGTAACCTTCAGGCAACATAACAGATGAGAATCTGACCCAAGGACAGAACCCTTGTGGTATACCTTTTTAATCTGCCTAGCCCTCACAATCTCTCTGGACTATGCACTTGCTTATAGATAATCCTCATGGTCTGACACATCTTTTCCTCAGCATCTGACTAAGTTAACAATGTGCTGTTATTTGCATACAGATTTGCTAGGCCTTTCTCTACAGCTTCTCCCAAAAACTTGGTCTTTCTCTGTAATGTGATAGTACAGCAGTCAGTAAATGCAATCTTTGTCAAACCCAGGTGTGCTCTTGATTTGGTTCTCATTAGTTCCAAGCAATTTTTCTTTCTGTAGCATTTATAAGGCTCTATTATAGTGTAGCCACATCTGGAGCTAAAATTTTTCTATTCATTACATGCTTTTACCACTATAAAGACAAATTCAGAGACAGCTCATAACATTTTTGTTGTTGTTACTGCCTTTTTGACAGCCGGTATTTTATTTCTGTAGAAATTTAATTTTTAAAGCAACATTCCTGATTTTTATTTACATAAAAACAGTAACTCAAGCATGAAATCTAAACATTTAATATGTGTAGTCTAAAATCATGCTATCAATAGCAAGGTAAAGTATTAAGCTTTTTTTCCTTTCAATACTTTGCATACATAATATGATGTTATAATAATGTCTCTGTCTCATTAAAATAGTTATCAGCTACTTGGGAAAGAAAATGGTTAGACAAAACCCAAAAATCTCACTCAGTTCCCTAGCACCCGTGGGTTCACATTGCAGAATCACCAAACCCTTCACAGTCAAAAAGCAGAACCAAATTTGATCAGCATGGTGACTTAATTGTGATGATCTCTGTATTCACACACAAAAAAAGAGGTAGGAAAAATTTTTCTTAGAAAATAACTCGTGGTGCTCTTGGGTGAATACATCCTTTATCCATACTCAGATGATAAGAGTGAAGGCTTAGCTCATATTTCTGCACTAATCTACTTCAAACCAGATCTTGAAAAGTTACCCTAATTGCACAACCCATGTGAGTTATATTCTTTTGATTATTCTTTTGATATATTCATATTTCTGGGAGAGGGGGAGGAAGGGCGGGGGGGAGGGGAGTGAGCAAGCAGCTGCGTGGTTGTGGGTTGCCGGCTTGGCTGAAACCATAACAGTTCTTTTTGGTGCCCAATATGGGGCACGAAGGGTTGAGATATCGACAGACCTGACCGGAGTGTGTCTAATTGTGTTTGTGATAAGCATTTATTGTTTTGGATTAATAGTCACTTGTCACGATGCTGATTTATTGGCTCTCAAAGTTGTTGCTCTTGATGTCACAGTTTCAGCATGTCGTACCTTGCTTACAGCCAGTATTTGCTGTGTTAGTATTTATGAGCTGGGGCCTTGGGCTAAGGTTCTTGCTTCATTGTACTTTATGGTAATGACTTGTAATACAATAGAATCATTGATCATGAAACTGATCTGGCTTGCGTTCCCAGTGTGGTCACCACCTCTATACTTTGGGAGGTCTGTAATAGAAATGTTTAACAATTACACACCATTTTTCTCCTCCTCGGGTGGTCAACCCATGAAGAAGACGTTCCATTACACTCCCAGCCACACCACCAGACCATTTCCAGCATCATTTGAGAGTTCTGAATGATTAGCTAGACATCTGAGAGCTGCAGTACTTAGGCTTGCCATTACCTGAAGTTGACTGAGATTTTGAAAATCTGCATATGCTCTTAAAAAAACAAACGAAACCAACAAAAAAAAAACCAAACCAAATAACACCCCCCCCCCCCAAAAAAAAACAAAAAACCAAACACCAACCAAACAAAAATAACACACAAGAAAACACCCAAACCAGAATCTACGCTCTGTCTGGATGCCACATACCACAGGTGTTATTTCTCTTCACCATGCTTAAAAAAGGCATGTTGGCAAATGAACATAAAAATTCAAGAAATGCATTGCATATACATATATTGCAGAGTGTTTAGAAAAGTCATTGTGAATAGTCATTATTCTGTAACATCTTGAAAAAACATCATTCAGTTGATCTCAATGGGAACTGGTGCCCTTACATGCCTAGGAAGGTTTGGGTAGTTAATTTTAACATTTTATGCTCTATTGAAGTTTGGAAATGATGACAGATCCCAGTGGAGTTTATTAATTCTGATGTTTAACCCTAAGCATCAGTTCAAATGTACAGATATTTGTATTGGGGAGGGGAGAGGGAGATGTGGTTGAGATTTTAAGTTATTCTGTTGTTCTTTTTCAAAGGTAACTTTAATAAAAGTAGCAACAGCATTTGTAGTTGGAAAGCGATAATTTTTCTAAAAAAATTTTTTTGTTATTTTCTGTCTCCCACAAGCATACAGACACATGTAACATAGAACATAGATAGGATGAGTCAAAAAATTAAAAAAAAAAAAGCAAGAGGAAGACCAAATCCATAATTTTTCATTTTAAAATTAATAATTTTGGATAAAGTCTAGTGAGCCTTACCCACACATGCTGCTCTTTTGGCATCGGAAAATGTATACACTCGCTACGAAATATGCAGAAAGGTCAGCATAGCTTCTGCGTGGTGAGAAATAACCACCCCTGAATGCCACATACTTCAATCAACTGTTTCTAGGATACCACTACCGCTGTCTTAAGAGGCTACAGTTCATCACTTGGACTGTTTTCTCACCCTCACCCTGCTCCAGCTTCTTGCAACACCCTTCCTGCCTCTGTCTCTGAATTGTCTCTTCTCACTTCAACCTGGTTTCATGTCACAGTATAGCCATAGCATTCAAAGTACTGCCATGTGGAATTTCTCCTCCTGCAATTCCCAGTTACTGCATTTAGGATCATAGGGACCATGCTACTGTTAAGCTCTCATGTAAATCAGACTCTTTGTATTCTTCAGCCCATTCACAGCAAAACCTACCAAAATCTCATCTTGGATCCACATGCAAGACAGAAATAAAACTCCTCCTCATCCATCATTCCACTATGAATTAGATAACCCAATCTAATTTACCTAATTTCCCTAAAAAATAATAGCAATTTAATTATCTCTCTCTTTATCCATCATCCCTGTCTAGATCTATCACCAGACAGGGTTACACCAGATGGGGTAAGGGGCTTTCATTCCCCAATGAGCCTCCTGCTTCAGGCCTTGTACTTCAAAGTCCCCACTGTGGTGTCATGGCGGTCATTGCCCAGTCTCCTCCCATCAGCTAGGACCCTCACTCAGGATCAGGCTGCTCTCCACAGTACCCAAGAGGTGCAGGGGTGCTTCTGCATCAGACATGCCCACAGCTGTTCACTCCTCATGCCTCCCCACAGATGTCCCTATAGACACAACCACCCTCCTCAGACTGGCCTGAAGAGCAATTGTACTGCAGCCATTCTGTCCCTTTAACCAAATGCTGAAAACACTAAAAAAACAACAACCTGAATGGACTTAATAGAAATTTACCTTTTACCAGATAACCACTTTTGAATTTCAAATCCATTTTTAATTTTTTCAAACAAGTTTTTAATTTCAAATTTTAATTTTCAAATGCTCCATCCCTGTCAGTGTTCAAGGCCAGGATGGGCGGGGCTTTGAGCAACCTGGTCTAGTGGAAAGTGAACCTGCCTGTGGCAGAGGGTTGGAACTAGATGAGCTTTATGGTTGCTTCTAATCCAAACCAGTCTAAGCTTCAAGTAGTTAGACAAAATAAGTATTTTCACAACATCTTTCTTCATTATGACCTGCCCTACTTGCCACCCAATTGAACACCAGGTATTAAAAAATAAAAAATCTGGAAATGTCTATTTATAAGTGCTGCTGTGATGACTCATGGGAGGGAAAATGTGTAGCTTTCAATTTTCAAATATATTGACTAGCACATTATAGAAAATATAGTAGATTAAAGACAGACTAGGGATAATGTGGGCACTCTCTGGAAGCTAACAGAAGAATTGGATACCCTGGATTTGGAGAAGGATGAGGTTCTCAATGACTTCTTTGCCTCGGTCTTCACTGGCAAATTCTCTGACCACATCACCCAAGTCTTGGAAGGCAGATGCAGGGACTGTGAGAATGAAGACCTCCGGCCCACGGTAGGAGAGGATCTGGTTCGAGACCATCTTAAGAACCCGAATGCACACAAGTCCATGAGACCTGATGAAATCCATCCACGGATCCTGAAGGGGCTTGCAAATGAAGTTGCTAAGCCACTGTCCATCATATTTGAAAAAAACGTGGCAGTCAGGTGAAGATCCTGACAACTGGAAAAAGTGAAATATAACCCCCATTTCTAAGAAAGAGAAAATGGATGACCCAGGGAATTACAGACCAGTCAGTCTCACCTCTGTGCCTTGCAAAATCTTGGAACAGATTCTCCTGGAAATCATGCTAAGGCACATGAAAAACAACAAGGTGCTTGGTGACAGCCAGCATGGCTTCACTAAGGGCAAATCATGCCTGACCAATTTGGTGGCCTTCTGTCCTGGGTTTAGCAGTAGCAGTCAATTTTTCTCCTTCTTGGTAGCTGGTGCAACGTTGTGTTTTGACTTTCAGCCTGGGCACAGTGCTGATAACACCAATGTTCTTAGTTGCTGCTCGGTAATGTTTACTCTGACCAAGGGCTTTGCGAGTCTCATGCTCTGCCAGGGAGGAGGGGAAGCCGGGAGGAAGCAGAGACGGGATGCCTGACCCAGGCTAGCCAAAGAGGTATTCCATACCACAGCACGTCATGCCAGGGATGTAACAGGGAGTTACATGGAAGGGCACTCTCTGCTCAGTCGGGCTAATTTTCGGCGGGTGGTATCATATTCTCTTCCCTTGTTATTTCTCTTATCAATATTATTATTGGTGGTAGCAGTAGTGATTTGTGTTATACCTTAGTTACTGGACTGCTCTTATCTCAGCTACATTCTTTCGATTCTCCTTCCCATCCCTCCGGGAGTGGGGGGGTGTCTAGACTGTGTGGCTGACTTGCCAACAGAGTTTAAACCACGACACTTACAATCAAGGCTGGTGATATTTGAGCATCCAAACAAGTTATATCACAAATATTACTGAGGTGGGTAGGATACCAAACAGTTTTTTTTACATATGATATATATATATATGCAGCAGGGCAGGAGAGATGACCTACTCTTTTTTGACTTGCAGGCAATAGTAAGAGGCATAGATGTAAATAGTTAAATTTTAACAAAAACAGGTGTGCATGGAAGGGGAGGACTTTTTGTGCTGGTTAAGTAGGTGCCCTGCTCCTCGGGGTATAATTACATTAGGGTAATATATGGGTTCTGGAGTGTAACAGAATGTCTTTTATAAAAAAATTAGACAAAATATTGGCCTACAGGCAATGGTTACTATCCATTTGCTTTTATTTTAATATTATTAATGCCAACTTAATAATTTGTTATTACTGTTAGTCACTTCACCACACTGAAGTTTTGTAGTCATTGCAAAGCATATCTAGCTTCTAATAACTGAAAACCAGGTTGAAGCACCACTCTCTAGCCTGAATCCCCACACAAACACCTATATCCCAGCACCTCACTGTCACGAGACCATGCAGAGAGGGAAAGGCATTTCACAAAACTATAGCTGCTTTGTGGGGCTGATATTTAAACAAGCTGCTTATTCATTCCAAAACAAAGAAATCCTTGAGTAACAATATATCTAACACATTCCACAACAGTTTTTATGTCTTCAAGAAGGTTTAGCAGAGGGATTTTGAAGTTTTAGAAGTCATTAACAGACAGAACATTGTTTGCTGAAGCTATGCTACTGTTGCTCTGGACTGAGAAGATATAGTCGCTTTCTGAAATACCTGTTAGTCTGAAGGGTACTTTCTTGCTAGTGCAGTGTTCTGGGCTGATAACTGATGGGAGAAGCTGATCTGTTCTGTTCACTAGAACAGACTTTGGTTGGAAGCATCCATGGAGTGGAGGACTGTGAACTGTTTGTAATCACAATCTAGGAAGATAAGCAGAGAGGAGAGGA
>NW_026640590.1:0-11545 GCF_028554395.1 Pezoporus wallicus | reverse complement strand
GCCAATCAGGATCAGGAGAGGGCGGGGGCTCGTCTGGTGCTGGCCAATGGGAGCGAGGAGGGGGCGGGTCAATGCCGGGACGCACCTGGTTCACCGGGACCCCTAGAACTGACCGGACCCACCGGGACCCCCCCGGGATCCAGGGCCCGTCCGCGACCTCGGCCCTACCCCACGGTGTCCCCATCCCTGGCCGTGGACTCCCCCGTGTGCGGCCACGCTCTCCCCATCCCGGGCCGTGGTTGCCCCGTACGTACCCCCCCCGGCTCGTGTCCCCACCACTGCCATTGCCCCCTGCACATCTGTGGGGTCCTCAACCACAACCATGCCCCCCACAATGTGGCCACTGTCCCCTCCCGAAGGGGCTGTAACGTGTGGCCCCCGAATGTCCCCGGCTCTTGGTGGCCACCATTGGGTGCTGGTGTCTGCAGGGGCTGGTTCGGGGACCAGGGACCCACAGCGGGGAGGGGATGGGTCCCTGGGTGCTGCCCTGACACTGACACCCCCCCCCCCCCCGGTCTCACCTCTTCCCCCCGCCCCCGTTTGGAGCCGTTGAGCCGGTTCCTTGTTCGGGTGCGTCTGAGCCACGTGGAGCCGTGGGCAGGGCCATGGGCAGCACCGGACAGGTACCGGGGGGACCCCCCAGGTGACCCCATTGCGGCTCCGGGGACAGCCCCTGTTGTGGCTGTAACGAGATTGGGCTGGGCCGGGTCATGGGGGGGGGTGTTTGGGGACACTCATGGGGCTGGGGGTGCTCAAATGGGGCTGAAAACTCGCGGGGACTGGGGGGGGACCGGGGAGGGACCGGGGAAGGGAGGAAGGGGGGCACGGGTAAGGGGACAGGGAGGGATTGGGGAGACAAAGGGGACACGGGGAGGGATTTGGGGGTCTCCGCAGGACAGGGAGGTGGTGGCGGGGGGGTTCTGTGGGTGCTCGGGGGGGTCCATCCCTGCCCTGTCCCCTGCAGCCCCCGAGGCGCCGCTGTGGGGCCGTGCGGGGCCCCTGGTTCCTGCTGGGCTTCGCCGTGGGGCTGGCGCTGGGGGGCAGCTTCCTGCGAGGCCTTGGGGGGCTGCAAGGCCCCCCAAGAGCCGAGGGTGCTCCCCCCCTGCGCAGCCTCCCCCCGCCCACAGGTGAGACCTGGGGGGGAACCCATGGGAGATAACGGGGGAGGGTTGCGGGAGGACAAGGTCCCGGAAGCAGGGACGGGCGCAGCCGGGGTGGTGGCGGTGACGTCCCCGTGTGGCACCGGGGAGGTGGCACCGAGGGACAAGGGAACGGCTTTACCCTGCCCGAGGGCAGACTGAGATGAGCTCTGGGGCAGAAGCTCTTCCCTGTGAGGGTGCTGAGGCGCTGGCACAGGGTGCCCAGAGAAGCTGTGGCTGCCCCATCCCTGGCAGTGTTCAGGGCCAGGTTGGACACAGGGGCTCGGAGCACCCTGCTCCAGTGGGAGGGGTCCCTGCCCATGGCAGGGGTTGGGGCTGGAGGAGCTTCAAGGTCCTTCCCAACCCAACCCAACCCCTGTTTCTCTGGGACTGGCAGTGGGAGCTCTGAGCCTGTGATGCATTTGGGATGTCCTGGATATGGTGGGAGCTCGGAGCTGGGGACCGGGATGGGGCAGTGGCCACAGGACATCCCTGCACTCAGAGGTGCCTCCGGCACATCCAGCACACGGAGGTGTCCATGGCCCGCCCCAGCTCCCTCTCTCCCGCAGTGAACAGCAGCCTGGCACAGGCGCTGTACGAGCGGGTGCGTGTCCTGTGCTGGGTCATGACCAGCCCCAGCACCCTGGAGACCAGAGCCAGGCACGTGCAGGCGACCTGGGCCCGGCACTGCAACGTGGTGCTGTTCATGAGCTCCGCGCCAGAGCCGAGCCTCCCGGCCGTGGGGCTGCCCGTGGGGGAAGGTCGGCATCAGCTCTACTGGAAAACCATCCGCGCCTTCCAGTACGTGCACGAGCATCACCTGGACCAGGCCGATTGGTTCCTCAAGGCGGACGACGACACCTTCGTGGTGGTGGCCAACCTGCGCTGGCTCCTGGCCGGGCGCTCCCCGGAGGCCCCCCTGTACCTGGGGAAGCGCTTCAAGCCCTTCGTGCGCCAGGGCTACATGAGCGGGGGGGCCGGGTACGTGCTCAGCAAAGGGGCCCTGCGGCTCCTCGCAGCCGCCTTCGCCGCTGGGACCTGCACCCACAGCAGCCCCGTGGAGGACCTGGCGCTGGGGCAGTGCCTGGAGAAGCTCGGGGTGGCCGCGGGGGACTCCCGGGACTCCCAGGGACGGGAAACGTTCCACCCCTTCCCGCCGGAGCAGCACCTCACCCAGCCCCTGCCCCGCGACCGCTTCTACCCGCAGTACTCCTACTACCCCGTGCAGTGGGTGAGTAGGGCCCCGGCACACGAACCCATCCCATGCGGATCAGAGCGGGGGCACAGAGCCCCCCCCAGTCCCCTCTGCACCCGCAAGGTTCCCTCTGCACCCTCAAGTCTCCTCTGCACCCCCCTCAGTCCCCTCTGCACCCCCAAGGTTCCCTCTGCACCCTCAAGTCTCCTCTGCACCCCCCTAAGACCCCACAGCACCCCCAAGGTTCCCTCTGCACCCTCAAGTCTCCTCTGCACCCCTCCAGTCCCCTCTGCACCCCCAAGGTTCCCTCTGCACCCTCAAGTCTCCTCTGCACACACCCAGTCCCCTCTGCACCCCCCAGGTCCCCGCTGCACCCTCAAGTCTCCTCTGCACCCCCCAGGTCCCCGCTGCACCCGCAAGGTTCCCTCTGCACCCTCAAGTCTCCTCTGCACCCCCCAGTCCCCTCTGCACCCCCAAGGTTCCCTCTGCACCCTCAAGTCTCCTCTGCACCCCCCCAGTCCCCTCTGCACCCGCAAGGCTCCCTCTGCACCCTCAAGTCTCCTCTGCACCCCCCAGGTCCCCGCTGCACCCCCAGTCCCCTCTGCAGCCTCAAGTTCCCTCCCATTTCATTTGCATAGAGGACAGGCCTCTCTTCTAATTCTCACCTACTCAAAGCTCCGCCCACTTAATTTGCATACAGACAACGCCCATTCTCCTGCACCCCCCCCAATGCGTGTCCCGCCCCCTCAGACCACGCCCCCTCTGGCGCCCCCTGCAGGCCGCCGCGTGCTGCTCCGACCTCTCGGTCTCGTTCCACTACGTGGACGGGGTCCAGATGCACGCGCTGGAGTTCCTGACCCACCGGCTGCGGCCCTACGGATACCGGCACCGGTACCGGCCTGACCCCCCCTGACCCCCCCGGCACCGGTACCGGCCTGACCCCCCCTGACCCCCCGGCACCCCCCTGACCCCCCCGGCACCGGTACCGGCCTGACCCCCCGGCACCGGTACCGGCCTGACGCCCTAACCTCCCCCGGCACCAGCACAAACCCCCCTGACACCCCTCCCGGCACCGGTACCAACCTGACCCCGCTGACCCCCCCTAGCACCGGTACCGGCCTGACCGCCTGACGCCCCTTGACAACCCCCCAGCACCTGCACTGGCCTGACCCCCCCCCAGGCACCGGTACCAGCCTGACACCCTGACCCTCCACTGGTACTGGCATGAACCCACTGACTCCCCCTGACCCCCCCCCCGGCAATAGTACCGGCCTGACCCCCTAACTCCCCCGGCACCGGTACTGGCCTGATCCCCACTGACCCACCCCGGTACCGGCATGAACCCCCTCCAACCCCGCTTGACCCCCCCCAAAACCCTTCTAGCACCGATACAGGCCTGACCCCCTGACCCCACTGACCCACACCGGTACCGGCTCTGACCCCCCGAACCCCTTCCGGCACCGGTACCGGCCCCCCCATACACCCTAGCACCAGAACCCTCTTGGTCTCCAGCCCTAAGCCACGGCACAGCCCCAAGGCACAGCCCAACCACAGCCCTATTGCGGGACCCCCGCTCCCCATCCCGATCCCCCCGCGGTGCCACCGCAGGAGCCGCGCTCACAGCGCCAAATCCAACATTGTTACGTACTTACAGTTACAACCCGAAAACGCTGTACACGCCATGACACGCCACGGCACGCCAAGGCACGCCACAGCATGCCATGACACGCTATGACACGCCAGAGCACGCCACAGCATGCCATGACACGCTATGACACGCCACAGCACGCCACAGCATGCCATGACACGCCACGACATGCCCTGGCACGCCATGACCTCCCTGGTCCCCCCAAGCCCCGGGGCCCTGGCTCAGTCCCACCGGCGCTGCCGGGGCGTCACAGCGAGGGGCACCCCTACATTCATGGGAGGGTCCCAGGGGTGGGGGCCACGGGGTGGGCCCCCTCCAGGCTCATGGGTGGGCCCCCAGGCCCATGGGTGCCCCTGGCACCACCCAACGGTGAAACGAAGCAATAAATTAAAGAGGATCCCAAGGGGACGGTGACAAAAGGGGGGCTGGGGGGGTCACAGGTTCGGGGGGGTCTCAGGGCACAGTCGGGGGGGGGTTGTACAAAAGGGGCTGTAGAAAAGGGGGTCGGGGCTGCTCCTGTCACGGTGCCGGTGCCAGGGGAGGGGACTTGGGGTGGGGGACCCACGGAGAGGTGGGATGGGGGGGACAGGACCCACGTCAGTGGGGAGCCGTAGGCAGGATGACGTGAATGGGGTGACACGGGCGGTGTGACACGGCCAGCGCTGTCCCCATCGGTGCCCCACACCGAGACACCGGGAGGTGACCACGGTGCCACCAGCGCTGGGTGCTGGGACCTGGCACGGGCAGAGGGACAGGACCGGGAGAGCTCCCGGCAGGAGCCGTGTAATAAATAGAGCCCCAGGACAGCGAACCGGGGCCGGTGGCACCGGGGGCTGGTGGCGGCCCCCGCAGCCCGGGGGGGGGCCGTGGCTACACCAGTGCCGTGTGCGGCTCGCAGGGCCCGCAGCTGCTCCTGCGGCCGGTGCCGCCGGCGCTGTCGGTGCTGTCGGCGCTGTCGCCGGGCCCCTCTCCGGGGCAGCCGTGCTGCACCAGGATGTCCGCGCACTCCCGGCTGCCGGCGCGGCGCGCGTAGAACAGCGCCGTGTGCCCGCGGCCGTCCCGGGCCCGAGCGTCCGCTCCGTGCTGCGGGGACACGGGCGTCAGGGCCGCGCTCACCGGGAGGGGATCGGGGATGTGGAGATGGGGGATGCGGGGCTGGGGGATGCGGGGATGGGGGATGCGGGGACGGGGGATGCGGGGCTGGGGGATGTGGGGCTGGGGGATGTGGGGCTGGGGGATGTGGGGCTGGGGGATGCGGGGATGAGGGATGCGGGGCTGGGGGATGCGGGGCTGGGGGATGCGGGGCTGGGGGATGTGGGGCTGGGGGATGCGGGGTTGAGGGATGCGGGGCTGGGGGATGTGGGGATGGGGGATGCGGGGAGGGGTGACGTGGGAATGGGGGATGTGGGGATGGGGGATGTGGGGATGTGAGGATGGGGGATGTGGGTATGGGGGATGCGGGGATGAGGGACGTGGGGATGGGGGACGTGGAGATGGGGGATGTGGGGATGGGGATGTGGGGATGGGGGATGCGGGGATGAGGGACGTGGGGATGGGGGATGTGGGGATGGGGGACGTGGGGATGGGGGACGTGGAGATGGGGGATGTGGGGATGGGGGATGCAAGGATGGGGGATGTGGGGATGGGGGACAGGGGGATGGGGGATGCAGGGATGTGAGGATGGGGGATGTGGGGATGGGGGACGTGGGGATGGGGGACGTGGAGATGGGGTACATGGGGATGGTGGATGCGGGGGTGGGCCTCTGGGGCTGCGGTTATCCCGAGGGACTTGCAGTTTGGGGGCGTTCTGTGGCTGAGCTGTGATGCCCATGGCCATGCCTTGTCCCACATGGGCACAGCACATTCCCCGTGGCCCCACCATATCCCCCATGGCCATGTCCTACATGGCCACTCCATGACCCCCATGATCACACCACATCCCCTATGGCCATCTCATGACCACACCACATCCCCTATGGCCATCCCATGACCACACCACACACCCCTCCCTTGGCCACACCACGTCCCTCCTGGCCACACCATGCCCATGACTATGCCATGGTCCCCATGACCACCCCACATCCCACACCCCCCATGGCCATCCCACAACCCCCATCCCTCATAACCACCCATCCCACCCCCTTGCACCCCCTTGCCCCCACGTACCCAGAGCAGCAGCTGGGTGATGACCACCAGCCCCATGTCACAGGCCACGTGCAGCGCCGGGCGCCCGTCCCCATCTGCAGTGCTGACGTTGAGCTGCTCCTTCTTGCTGTGGGCCAGGAGCAGCAGCACCAGCTCCAGGTCCTTGTCCTGCACGGCGCGGAGGAGCTGCTCCCCCAGCGGCCCCTCGGCCTCCGGCAGCGGCGCCAGGAACAGCTTCTGCTCGTACTTAGCCCGGATCCAGGCCTCCCGCTCCTCCCTGCGGGCAGGGGCACAGCGCGTCACGGGCTGGGGAGGGGGGGTCCGGGTCCCGGGGGGGGGCAGCACCCACCGGGAGGACTCGGGGGTGGGTTTGCTGCGGCCCTGCGGGCTCTTCTCCCAGATGCTGTTGGCGGTGGCGTTGCCGATGGAGGTCAGCACGAGGGTCAGCTCCCGTGGCCAATCGTCCAGGTCCAGCGAGCGCACGCGCGAGAGGTGCGTGCCCAGGTTGCGGTGGATCCCCGAGCACTCGATGCAGATCAGGGCGCCCAGGTTCAGGCTGGCCCAGGTCGGGTCTGGGGGGGGGGCATGGAGATGGTTGGTGACACAATGGGGGCATCGCATCAACCTGGGAACCCCCCCCGGCTTGATGGCACCTGATGGAGCATGGCCCATGGCATTGGGTGGCCCATGGTGCCATGTGGCAATGGGGCTTCCTAGACCAGGCCTTTGGGTAACCAAATGGCATGACATGACCCATGGCATTGGTGGCCCATGGTGCTTCCTTGCCCAGGTTCTTGGTGGCATGAAATGGCCCATGGCATCCCATGGCATCCCATGGCACACAGTGGCTCCTCACCCAGGGCATTAGATGGCCCATGGTGGCACATAGCACATGATGCTTCCTTGCACACGTTGGCCCACTGGGTGGCCATGGTTGCGCATGGTGCTTCCTCACCCAGGGCATTAGATCGCCCATGGCATGACGTGGTCCAGAGCATGACATCATGCGGCACGCAGTGCCCAGGACATTGGGTGTCCATCACACCATCACAGCACACCTCAACCTGTGGCTCTGCCACGTGGCACCAAGTGACCGATGGCTCCACACAGCACCATGAGAGCAGCGACACTGCACAGCCCCGGTGTCCTGTGTCACTGTGTCACCTTTGACCCCCCATGACTGCCCATGTCCCCCCACATCCCCAGCGACCCCAACACTCACTGGGTGCCCCACAGTCCACACAGAACGAGTTGCCGCGGGCATTGCGGATGGCCTGGATGGCCACGGCCTCACTCTGGCTGTCCATGCGCGCCTGCGGGGGGACATGGGGACAATGAGCGGCGCTGGTGACGTGGTGGCCCCCCCGTGGCCACTGCCAAGTCCCACCTTGTTCTTGCTGCTCTCGCAGCACTGGAGGCTAGCCAGGATCTGGCTCTCGATGGCCTGCACCCAGGCGTCACGCTCCTCGAAGCTGCTCGCCTCGAAGTGCCAGGTCTGCCCCGTGCTGGACACGATGAGGAACTCGAAGTTCTCCTCTTCTGCAGGAGCAAAAACCCAACGCCCCAAACCAACGGTGGGTGGTGGGGCAGGGGGGATCCAACCCCCTATGGGTGCCCCAGCGCCCACAGCACCCATAGGTCCGCAGCAGAGGATGGAGCAGGGCAGGAGGAGCAAGGGGGAGCCAGGGGGGCAGGAGGAGCCGTTACCTGTTTTATACAGATTTCTTAAACTACCAAAGCTTTTTAGCTTCCACATTTTGCGCTTGGCTGTGGGAGGGTCCAGAGCAGCGGGGGCAGAGAGAGGAAAGGGGGGGACAGAGTCACCAGAGCAGAACCGCCAAGCCCCGAGGGACAGGGGACAGGGGACAGCGCGAGGGGTGCAGGGAGGGACAGAGCAAGTGGGGTTCAGCAGTGGTCGAGCATCCAGGGGCATCGTCCCCATGGATGCGGCAATGGGTCCGTGGGCATCCAGGGCCTGAGGGACCCACGGCCATGGCCTCACCTTCCGCCTGCCCGGCAGAGCCCTCCGTCTTGGACGGTGTCATCAGCTTCTTCCTCCGGTGCTTCTTCCTGTCCATGAGCGGCGACGGCGGCGGCTCCCGGCCCGCGCTGCCGGGGCTGGAGATGGCTTCGAAGGGGGCATCTGTGGAGACACCAACACCGATGGGTGCCAGGGACACCGGGATCACCAGGGCCAGCAGGGCCAAGGGGGTCACCGGGAACCGAGGGCACCAGGACCACAGGAGGCACCACAATCACCAAGCGCACCAGGGTTGGTGACCATTGAAGCCATGAGGGTGGCCAGGTCCACCAGAACCACTGGGTTCTCCATGGTCACCAGGTTCACAACTGTCACTGGGGCCAGCAGAGCCACCAGGGTCACCAAACCCACCGGAGTCACTGGGGTCAACAGGGACATCAGAGGGTGACCCAGGTGCAAAAGAGCCACCGGGCTTTTCACCAGCAGCACCAGGACCCCTGGAACCACCAGGGTCACCAAACCCGCTGGGGTTGCTGAGCTAACCAAAGCCACCACATTCACCATGGAGTCCAAGATCACCAGGGCCACCAAGGGCTACCGGGTCTCGGGGTTTACCAGGTCCACGGGGTCACTGGAACCAACATGGGATGGGACAAGGGGACAGCAGGAAGGGACAAGGGGTCCCTGGTTCTATCCTGGGGTAGTGGCCGGGTCCATTGGGACAGGAGGTAGTAGTACAAGGGGGCAGGAGGGGGTGCAAGGGGGCAGGAGGAGGCACAAGGGGCAGGAGGGGGCACAAGGGGCAGGAGGGGGCAGGACGGGGCAGGAGGGGGCACAAGGGGCAGGAGGGGGCACAAGGGGGCAGGAGGGGGCACAAGGGGGCAGGAGGGGGCACAAGGGGGCAGGAGGGGGCAGGAGCTGTCACTGCCACTCACCGGAGCTGACTCTGGCGCTGGAGGCAGAGGCACAGCGCTGCAGGGACCGCTCGCCCTTACCCGGTACCTTCAGCCCTGGCTCAGGGGGGAGGCTGAGCCCCACGGCTGGGGGGGGGCACCAGTGACCCCCGGTCCTGCAGGACCACCCCATTGCCACCAGCACCCCCAGATCCTGCTGAACCCCCATTGCCACCAGCACCCCCATTGCTGCTGAGCCCCCATTGCCACCAGCACCCCCAGATCCTGCTGAACCCCCATTGCCACCAGCACCCTCAGTGCTGCTGAACCCCCATTGCCACCAGCACCCCCCATTGCTGCAGAACCTCCATTGCCACCAGCACCCCCATTGCTGCTGAACCCCCATTTCCACCAGCACCCCCATTGCTGCTGAACCCCATTTCCACCAGCACCCCCATTGTTGCTGAGCCCCCATTGCCACCAGCACCCTCAGTGCTGCTGAACGCCAACTGCCACCAGCACCCCCAGCACCTGCTGAACACCCAATGCCACCAGCACCCCCATTGCTGCTGAACCCCCATTTCCACCAACACCCCCATTGCTGCTGAACCCCCATTGCCACCAGCACCCTCAGTGCTGCTGAACCCCCATTGCCACAAGCACCGCCCATTGCTGCTGAGCCCCCATTGCCACCAGCACCCTCAGTGCTGCTGAGCACCCATTGCCACCAGCACCCCCATTGCTGCTGAGCCCCCATTGCCACCAGCACCCTCAGTGCTGCTGAACCCCCATTGCCACCAGCGCCCCCATTGCTGCTGAGCCCCCATTGCCACCAGCACCCCCATTGCTGCTGAACCCCCATTGCCACCAGCACCCCCAGCTCCTGCTGAACCCCCATTGCCACCAGCGCCCCCACTGCTGCTGAACCCCCATTGCCACCAGCACCCCCAGATCCTGCTGAACCCCCATTGCCACCAGCGCCCCCATTGCTGCTGAGCCCCCATTGCCACCAGCGCCCCCACTGCTGCTGAACCCCCATTGCCACCAGCACCCCCAGATCCTGCTGAACCCCCATTGCCACCAGCGCCCCCATTGCTGCTGAGCCCCCATTGCCACCAGCGCCCCCACTGCTGCTGAGCCCCCATTGCCACCAACACCCCCATTGCACCTGAATCCCGCCCCGGTCCCCGGGCTCCCCCCGCACTCACCCCCCCCCTCGTCCCGCAGGAGCCCGTTGGCGCTGGGGGCGGGGCCGCAGGCGGAGATCGCGCGGGGGGGGCGCTTCCCCGGGACCTTGACCGTGGTGCGGAGCAAATCCATCTCCTTCCCATGGGTGCTGTGCAGGTAATCCTGTATGGGACAGGAGAGGTGACACCGGGTCCTGTATGGGACAGGAGAGGTGACACCGGGTCCTGTATGGGACAGGAGAGGTGACACCGGGTCCTGTATGGGACAGGAGAGGTGACACCGGGTCCTGTATGGGACAGGAGAGGTGACACCGGGTCCTGTATGGGACAGGGGAGGTGACACCGGGTCCTGTATGGGACAGGGAGGTGACACCCGGTCCTGTAGGGGAGAAGGAGGTGACACCGGGTCCTGTCTGGGACAGGAGAGGTGACACCGGGTCCTGTATGGGACAGGAGAGGTGACACCGGGTCCTGTATGGGACAGGAGAGGTGACACCGGGTCCTGTATGGGACAGGAGAGGTGACACCGGGTCCTGTATGGGACAGGAGAGGGTCCTGTATGGGACACACCGGGTCCTGTATGGGACAGGAGAGGTGACACCGGGTCCTGTATGGGACAAGAGAGGTGACACCGGGTCCTGTATGGGACAGGAGAGGTGACACCGGGTCCTGTATGGGACAGGAGAGGTGACACCGGGTCCCGTATGGGACAGGGGAGGTGACACCGGGTCCTGTATGGGACAGGGGAGGTGACACCGGGTCCTGTATGGGACAGGGGAGGTGACACCGGGTCCTGTATGGGACAGGAGAGGTGACACCGGGTCCTGTATGGGACAGGAGAGGTGACACCGGGTCCTGTATGGGACAGGAGAGGTGACACCGGGTCCCGTATGGGACAGGGGAGGTGACACCGGGTCCCGTATGGGACAGGGGAGGTGACACCGTATGGGACACGGAGGTGACACCGGGTCCTGTATGGGACAGGAGAGGTGACACCGGGTCCTGTATGGGACAGGGGAGGTGACACCGGGTCCCGTATGGGACAGGAGAGGTGACACCGGGTCCCGTATGGGACAGGAGAGGTGACACCGGGTCCTGTATGGGACAGGGGCGGTGACACCGGGTCCTGTATGGGACAAGTCGGTGTCACCTGGTCCCGTATGGGTCAGTGGAGGTGACACCGGGTCCCGTATGGGACACCGGGTCCCGTATGGAGAGGTGACACCGGGTCCCGTATGGGACAGGCGAGGTGCCACCGGGTCCTGTATGGGACAGGAGGTGACACCGGGTCCCGTATGGGACAGGAGAGGGGACACCGGGTCCCGTATGGGACAGGGAGGTGAGGTGACACCACCGG
>NW_026640589.1:0-1149 GCF_028554395.1 Pezoporus wallicus | reverse complement strand
GCTTTTCCTGTACGAGTGTTAGCAGTGAAAGCAACGATGGATGCACCAATGTAAAGGGGATTGTGTGCTGAACAGGTCCAGCACCAGCTTTCAATCCTTGCTCTTCTGCTGTGGGAGCAGATGCCAAACGTTCGTGCTGTACTCACTGTGCTGCTGGGCAGCTGAGACCGCTTGAGAATTTGGATTCAAATGGACTTTTAGGTATGAAACCGAGGAGAGACTGCAATGATGGTGACCCCGTTGCAAAGCTGCTTGTGTGCTGAAGAAGCAGAGCACTAGCTTTCCCTGCTGCTCCTTCTGCCGTGTGAGCAGATGCCACTGTTCATTCTGTGCTGACTGTGTTGCTGCGCAGCAGAGAGCAGCCTCTGGACTGATTCCATTCAAATGCTTTTCCTGTATGAAAGTGAGCAGTGAAAGCAACGATGGAGGCACCAATGTAAAGGGGATTGTGTGCTGAACAGGTCCAGCACCAGCTTTCAATCCTGGCTCTTCTGCTGTGGGAGCAGAGGCCAAACGTTCGTGCTGTACTCACTGTGCTGCTGGGCAGCTGAGAGACACCACCTGAGAATTTGGATTCAAATGGACTTTTAGGTATGAAACCGAGGAGAGACTGCAATGATGGTGACCCCGTTGCAAAGCTGCTTGTGTGCTGAAGAAGCAGAGCACTAGCTTTCCCTGCTGCTCCTTCTGCCGTGTGAGCAGATGCCACTGTTCATTCTGTGCTGACTGTGTTGCTGCGCAGCAGAGAGCAGGCTCTGGACTGATTCCATTCAAATGCTTTTCCTGTATGAAAGTGAGCAGTGAAAGCAACGATGGAGGCACCAATGTAAAGGGATTGTGTGCTGAACAGGTCCAGCACCAGCTTTCAATCCTGGCTCTTCTGCTGTGGGAGCAGAGGCCAAACGTTCGTGCTGTACTAACTGTGCTGCTGGGCAGCTGAGAGACACCACCTGAGAATTTGGATTCAAATGGACTTTTAGGTATGAAACCGAGGAGAGACTGCAATGATGGTGACCCCGTTGCAAAGCTGCTTGTGTGCTGAAGAAGCAGAGCACTAGCTTTCCCTGCTGCTCCTTCTGCCGTGTGAGCAGATGCCACTGTTCATTCTGTGCTGTGTTGCTGCCAGCAGGGAGCAGGCTCTGGACGGAT
>NW_026640588.1:0-1130 GCF_028554395.1 Pezoporus wallicus | reverse complement strand
GAGGCCCAGCACCAGCTTTGCCTCCTGGCTCTTCTGCTGTGGGAGCAGAGGCCAAATGTTCATTCTGTGCTCACTGTGTTGCTGCGCAGCAGAGAGCAGGGTCCGAAGAGATTGCATTCAAATGCTTTTCATGTATGACAGTGAGCAGTGAAAGCAATGATGGAGGCACCTTTGCAAAGCTGACTGTGTGCTGAGGATCACTAGCACTAGTTTCCCTGCTGGCTCTTCGGCTGTGTGAGCAGAGGCCAAGCGATCATGCTCTGCTCACTTTTACTTCTGGGCAGCAGAGAACAAGCTCTGGATAGGTTGCATTCAAATGGACTTTTAGGTATGAAACCGAAGACCGACAGGATTGATGTTGAAAGAGTTGCAAAGCTGACTGAGTGCTGAAGATTCCCAGCACCAGCTTTCCCTGCTGGCACTTCTGCTGTGGGAGTAAAGAACAAACGCCCATGCACTACTCACTGTGCTGCTGGGTAGGCGAGAGCAAGCTCCGCAGATGTTGCATTCAAATGCACTCTCAGATATGAAAGTGAGCAGTGAGAGGAATGATGGAGGCACCGCTGCAAAGCTGACTGTGTGCTGATGATCACTCGCACCAGCTTTCCCTCCTGGCCCTTCAGCTGTGGAAGCAGAGGCCAAACGTCCGTGCTCTCCTCGCTGTGCTGCTGGGCCCCCTAGAGGAAGCTCCGGAGAGGTACAATTCAAATGGACTTTTATGTATGAAAGTGAGCAGTGTCAGCAATGATGGTGACACCGTTGTAAAGCTGCCTGTGTGCTGAAGAATCCCAGCACCAGCTTTCCCTTCTGGCTCATCTGCTGTATGAGTAAAGAACGAACGCTCATGCTCTACACACTGTGCTGCTGGGCAGCACAGTGCAGGTTTCAGAGAGGTTGTATTCAAATGATCAGTCAGGTATGAAAGTGAACGGTGACAGCAATGATGGTGACACATTGAAAGCTGACTGTGAGCTGAAGAATCCCAGCACCAGCTTTCCCTCGCGGCTCCTCTGCTGTTGGAGCAGAGGCCAAACATTCATGCTCTCCTCAGTGTGTTGCTGGGCAGCAGAGTGCAGGCTCCAGAAAGGTTTCATTCAAATGCACTTTCATGTATGACAGTGAGCAGTGAA
>NW_026640587.1:0-1173 GCF_028554395.1 Pezoporus wallicus | reverse complement strand
TGGTTGTGGGGGGCAGAGCGCCATGGTTCAGAGCGCCATGGTTCTATGGGGCAGAGCCCCATGGTTGTGGGGGGCAGAGCTCCATGGTTCTATGGGGCAGAGCCCCATGGTTGTGGGGGGCAGAGCTCCATGGTTCTATGGGGCAGAGCCCCATGGTTGTGGGGGGCAGAGCGGGGGCAGAGCGCCATGGTTCTATGGGGCAGAGCCCCATGGTTGTGGGGGGCAGAGCTCCATGGTTCAGAGCGCCATGGTTCTATGGGGCAGAGCCCCATGGTTGTGGGGGGCAGAGCGCCATGGTTCAGAGCGCCATGGTTCTATGGGGCAGAGCCCCATGGCTGTGGGGGGCAGAGCTCCATGGTTCTATGGGGCAGAGCGCCATGGTTCTATGGGGCAGAGCCCCATGGTTGTGGGAGGCAGAGCACCATGGTTCAGAGCGCCATGGTTGTGGGGCCGAGCCCCGCGGTTCAGTGGGGCAGAGCCCCATGGTTGTGGGGGACACAGCCCCATGGTTCTGAGCCCCATGGTTGTGGGGCCGAGCCCCGTGGTTCAATGGGGCAGAGGCCTGGTGTTCGATGGAGGCAGAGCCCCATGGTTATGGGGGGCAGAGCCCCATGGATGTGGGGAGCAGAGCCCCATGGATATGGAGGGCAGAGCCCCATGGATGTGGAGGGCAGAGCCCCACGGCTCAATGGGGCAGAGGCCTGGTGTTCAATGGCAGCAGAGCCCCACTTTTCAATGGGGCAGAGCCCCATAGTTCAGAGCCCCATGGTTATGGGGTTCAGAGGATGTGGGGGGTAGAACCCCATGGTTCTATGAGGCAGAGCCCCATGGATCAATGGGGCAGAGCCCCACGGTGGTGGGGGGCAGAACCTCTTGGTTGGGGGGCAGAGCTCCATGGTTCAGAGCCCCATGGTTGTGGGGCAGAGCCCTGTGGTTCAATGGGGCAGAGGCCTGGTTTTCGATGCAGGCAGAGCCCCATGGATATGGGGGCAGGACCCCATAGCTCAGAGCCCCATGGTTGTAGGGGACAGAGCCCCATGGTTGTGGGGCAGAGCCCCATGGTTCTATGGGGCAGAGCCCCGGCGTTCGATGGGGGCAGAGCCCCATGGGTTCAATGGGGCAGAGACCTGGTGTTTGATGGGGGGCAGAGCCCCATGGTTCAGAGCACCATGG
>NW_026640586.1:0-11722 GCF_028554395.1 Pezoporus wallicus | reverse complement strand
CCACCCCCACCCCATTGTGTCCCATTGCCAACCCCACCCCATTGTGTCCCCCATTGGGAGCCGGTCCATAGGGTGGGATGGGATCCATAGGGTGGGATGGGGTCCATAGGGTGGGATGGGAGCCATAGGGGTGGGATGGGGTCCATAGGGTGGGATGGGGTCCGTAGGGTGGGATGGGGTCCGTAGGGTGGGATGGGGTCCGTAGGGGTGATGGAACCCCCATGGGTGGGATGGGATCCATAGGGGTGGGATGGGGTCCGTAGGGTGGGATGGGATCCATTGGTGGGATGGGATCCATAGGGTGGGATGGGGTCCGTAGGGTGGGATGGGAGCCATAGGGTGGGATGGGATCCAGAGGGTGGGATGGGATCCATAGGGTGGGATGGGATCCATAGGGTGGGATGGGATCCATTGGTTGGGATGGGATCCATAGGGTGGGATGGGAGCCATAGGGTGGGATGGGGTCCATAGGGTGGGATGGGGTCCATAGGGTGGGATGGAACCCCTGGGGATGGGATCCATGGGTTGGGATGGGATCCATAGGTTGGGATGGGATCCATTGGTTGGGATGGGATCCATAGGTTGGGATGGGATCCATAGGTTATGATGGGGTCCATAGGGTGGGATGGGATCCATAGGGTGGGATGGGGTCCGTAGGGTGGGATGGGATCCATAGGGTGGGATGGGGTCCATAGGGTGGGATGGGATCCATAGGGTGGGATGGGGTCCATAGGGTGGGATGGAACCCCTGGGGATGGGATCCATGGGTTGGGATGGGATCCATAGGTTGGGATGGGATCCATTGGTTGGGATGGGATCCATTGGTTGGGATGGGATCCATAGGGTGGGATGGGAGCCATAGGGTGGGATGGGATCCATAGGGTGGGATGGGGTCCGTAGGGTGGGATGGGAGCCATAGGGTGGGATGGGGTCCATAGGGTGGGATGGGATCCATAGGGTGGGATGGGGTCCGTAGGGTGGGATGGGATCCATGGGGGGATGGGATCCATGGGGTGGGATGGGGTTCGTAGGGTGGGATGGGAGCCATAGGGTGGGATGGGAGCCATAGGGTGGAATGGGATCCATAGGGTGGGATGGAACCCCTGGGGATGGGATCCATGGGTTGGGATGGGATCCATAGGTTGGGATGGGATCCATTGGTTGGGATGGGATCCGTAGGGTGGGATGGGATCCGTCGGTTGGGATGGGATCCGTAGGCTGTGATGGGATCCATAGGTTGGGATGGGGTCCGTAGGGTGGGATGGGGTCCGTAGGGTGGGATGGGGTCCATAGGGTGGGATGGGATCCATAGGGTGGGATGGGGTCCATAGGGTGGGATGGGGTCCGTAGGGTGGGATGGGGTCCATAGGGTGGCATGGGATCCATAGGGTGGGATGAGATCCATAGATTGAGATGGGATCCATAGGCTGGGTTGGGATCCGTAGGGTGGGATGGGATCTGTCGGTTGGGATGGGATCTGTAGGCTGGGATGGGATCCATAGGGTGGGATGGGGTCCATAGGGTGGGATGGGATCCAAAGGCTGGGATGGGAGCCATAGGGTGGGATGGAACCCCAGGGGATGGGATCCATGGGTTGGGATGGGATCCATAGGTTGGGATGGGATCCATTGGTTGGGATGGGATCCATTGGTTGGGATGGGATCCATAGGGTAGGATGGGGTCCATAGGGTGGGATGGGATCCATAGGGTGGGATGGGAGCCATAGGGTGGGATGGGAGCCATAGGGTGGGATGGAACCCCAGGGGATGGGATCCATGGGTTGGGATGGGATCCATAGGTTGAGATGGGATCCATAGGTTGGGATGGGATCCGTAGGGTGGGATGGGATCCATAGGTTGAGATGGGATCCATAGGTTGGGATGGGATCCATAGGGTGGGATGGGATCCATAGATTGAGATGGGATCCATAGGCTGGGCTGGGATCCATAGGGTGGGATGGGATCCATAGGCTGGGATGGGATCCATAGGCTGGGATGGAACCCTGGGGATGGGAGCCATGGGTTGGGATGGGATCCATAGGTTGAGATGGGATCCATTGGTTGGGATGGGATCTATAGGGTGGGATGAGGTCCATAGTTTGAGATGGGATCCATAGGCTGGGTTGGGATCCGTAGGGTGGGATGGGATCCGTCGGTTGGGATGGGATCTGTAGGCTGGGATGGGATCCATAGGGTGGGATGGGGTCCATAGGCTGGGCTGGGATCCATAGGCTGGGCTGGGATCCATAGGGTGGGATGGGATCCATAGGGTGGGATGGGATCCATGGGGTGGCATGGGACCCCAGGGATGGGATGGGGTCCATAGGGTGAGATGGGATCCATAGGGTGGGATGGGGTCCATAGGGTGGGATGGGAGCCATGGGTTGGGATGGGAGCCATGGATTGGGATGGGATCCATAGGGTGGGATGGGATCCATAGGCTGGGATGGAACCCTGGGGATGGGAGCCATGGGTTGGGATGGGATCCATAGGTTGAGATGGGATCCATTGGTTGGGATGGGATCTATAGGGTGGGATGAGGTCCATAGTTTGAGATGGGATCCATAGGCTGGGTTGGGATCCGTAGGGTGGGATGGGATCTGTCGGTTGGGATGGGATCTGTAGGCTGGGATGGGATCCATAGGGTGGGATGGGGTCCATGGGCTGGGCTGGGATCCATAGGCTGGGCTGGGATCCATAGGGTGGGATGGGATCCATAGGGTGGGATGGGATCCATAGGGTGGCATGGGACCCCAGGGATGGGATGGGGTCCATAGGGTGAGATGGGATCCATAGGGTGGGATGGGGTCCATAGGGTGGGATGGGAGCCATGGGTTGGGATGGGAGCCATGGATTGGGATGGGATCCATAGGGTGGGATGGGATCCATGGATTGGGATGGGAGCCATGGGTTGGGATGGGACCCAGGGGATGGAGCCCCAGAGCTGGGACCCTGGGGGCTGGATTGCCCCCCCCCCCATCCCACCCAGTTCTGGGTCTGGGCCCCCCAACCTCCGCCCCACTGATGCCCCCAGGCCAGGTCCAGAGCCGCGAGTGCATCGAGGCCGTCATCAAGTTCGCCTACGAGGAGCGGCTCTTCCTGATGGCCGACGAGGCGAGTGGGGCCCATGGGAACCCCCGCCCCACACGTGGGGGGCTGAGCCCGCACCCCTGCCCCACAACCACCCCCTTGTCACCGCCCCCCAGGTCTACCAGGACAATGTCTATGAAGAGGGTGCCGAGTTCCACTCCTTCAAGAAGGTGCTGTTCGAGATGGGGGCCGCCCTACTCGGACACGGTGGAGCTCGCCTCCTTCCACTCCCTGTCCAAGGGCTTCACGGGCGAGTGAGTGATGGCCATGGGGCCAGCGCCCCACTGCTGCCGCCTATGGGGTGGGCATGGTGATGGCATCACCCAATGGGTGCAAGCGGGTTTGTGGAGGTCGTGGGTTGGGGATGGGGATGCTGGGGGTCCAAGGGTGAGGATGGGGATGTCATGGGTCCGTGGGTCCAAGGGTGGGGATGATGATGCCACCACCCCATGGATGTCGTGGGGTGGGGATGGGGATGCTGTGGGTCCATGGATGTCATGGGTTGGGGATGGGGATGCTGTGGGTCCATGGATGTTGTGGGGTGGGGATGGGGATGCTGTGGGTCCAAGGGTGGGGATGGGGATGCTGTGGGTCCATGGATGTCATGGGTTGGGGATGGGGATGCTGTGGGTCCATGGATGTCATGGGTTGGGGACGGGGATGCTGTGGGTCCATGGGCCCAAGGGTGGGGTTGATGATGCAATGGGACCCTATAGGTCCCCCCCATGGCTCCCTCCCTATAGGTACCCGCCATGGCTCCCTCCCTATAGGTTCCCATCCCCGGCTCTCCCCTATGGCTCCCTCTCTATAGGTCCCCCCCATGGCTCCCTCCCTATAGGTTCCCCCCCATGGCTCCCTCCCTATAGGTTCCCCCCATGGCTCCCTCCCTATAGGTTCCTATCTACAGCTCTCACCCATGGCTCCCTCTCTATAGGTCCCCCCATGGCTCCCTCCCTATAGGTCCCCCCCATGGCTCCCTGTCTATAGGTCTCCCCCATGGCTCCCTCCCTATAGGTTCCCATCCCTGGCTCCCCCCCATGGCTCCCTCCCTATAGGTTCCCCCCATGGTTCCCATCCCTGGCTCCCCCCCATGGCTCCCTCTCTATAGGTTCCCCCCATGGCTCCCTCCCTATAGGTCCCCCCCCCATGCGCACCCCCCCCACATGTGGGTCCCGTTCCCCCCCCCCCTTCCCCCTCCGTTCCAGGTGCGGGTTCCGGGGGGTTTCGTGGAGGCGGTGAACGCGCACCCCGGGGCTCTGCAGGCGCTCTCGAAGCTGGCAGCGGTTCGGCTCTGCCCGCCCGTGCCCGCCCAGGTCCTCATGGGGGCGCTCATGGACCCGCCCCGCCCCGGGGAGCCCTCGCACCAGCGGTTCCTGGAGGTGACTGCGGGAGACCTGGGGTGGGGATGGGGATGGGGATGGGGATGGATGGGATGGGATACATGGGATAAATGGGATGGGATAAATGGGATAAATGGGATGGGGTGGGATAAATGGGATAAATGGGGTGGATAGGATGGGATAAATGGGATAAATGGGATGGGGTGGGATGGGATAAATGGGATAAATGGGATAGGATGGGATAAATGGGATAAATGGGATGGGGTGGGATAAATGGGATGGGGTGGGATGGGATAAATGGGATAGGATGGGATAAATGGGATAAATGGGATGGGGTGGGATAAATGGGATGGGATGGGATAAATGGGATAAATGGGATGGGGTGGGATAAATGGGATGGGGTGGGATGGGATAAATGGGATAAATGAGATGGGATGGGATTGATGGGATGGGATAAATGGGGTGGATAGGATGGGATGGGATGGGGATGGGATGGGGATGGAGATGGGATAAATGGGGTGGGATAAATGGGGTGGGGATGGATGGGATACATGGGATAATTGTGATGGGATAAATGGGATAAATGGGATGGGGTGGGATAAATGGGGTGGGATAAATGGGGTGGGGATGGATGGGATACATGGGATAAATGGGATGGGGTGGGATAAATGGGATGGGGATGGATGGGGTGGGATGGATGGAGATGGGATGGATACATGGGATGGGGATGGATGGGATACATGGGATAAATGGGATAAATGGGATGGGGATGGATGGGATGGGATGGATGGAGATGGGATGGATGCATGGGATGGGGATGGATGGGATACATGGGATAAATGGGATGGGATGAAGATGGGATGGATACATGGGATGGGGATGGATGGGATACATGGGATAAATGGGATAAATGGCATGGGGCTAGATGGGATGGGATGGATGGAGATGGGATGGATACATGGGATGGGGATGGATAGGATACATGGGATAAATGGGGTGGGACAGGATAAATGGGATGGGGATAGATTGGATGGATGGGATGGGATAAATGGGATGGGGATGGGTGGGATAAATGGGATAAGTGGGATGGGAATGGATGGGATGGGATGGATGGAGGTGGGATGGATACATGGGATGGGGATGGATGGGATACATGGGATAAATGGGATGGGATGGGGATGGGATAAATGGGATGGAATGGCATGGGATGGGTTGGGGTAAATGGGATAGGATGGGATAAATGGGATGGGATGGGGATGGGATGGGATAAATGGGATGATGATGGGATGGGATAAATGGGATGATGATGGGATGGGTTGGATGGGATTGTCACACGTGTGTCACTGTCATTCCATGTGTGATGGAATGGTCGGGGGTTGAGATGGGGTGGAGTGGGATGGACTGTGTGGGATGGGGATGGGGATGAGGATGGGGTGCGATGGGATGGGGATGGGAATGGGAATGGGAATGGGAATGGGGATGAGGATGGGATGGGGATGGGATGGGAATGGGGATGGGAATGGGGATGAGGATGGGGTAGGATGGGATGGGGATGGGAATGGGGATGAGGATGGGGTGGGATGGGGTGGGATAGGATGGGGATGGAGATAGGGATTAGATTAAATGGGGCGGGGATAGGGATGGAATGGGATGGGGTGGGATGGGGTGGGATATTATGGGATGCCCCCACCCCACAGGAGAAGGGCATGGTGCTGTGGATGCTGGTGCTGGGATGGGATGGATGGGGATGCCCCAGGATGCAATGGGATGCACTGGGATGCACTGGGATTCAATGGGATGTGCTGGGATGCACTGGAATGCACCGGGATGCGCTGAGATGCACTGGGATGCATTGGGAAGCACTGGGATGCATTGGCATGCAATGGGAGGCACTGGGACGCACTGGGATGCTCTGGGTTGCACTGGGATGCTCTGGGATGCACTGGGATGCTCTGGGACGCTCTGGGATGCACTGGGATGTACTGGGACGCACTGGGACGCATTGGGACGCTCTGGGACGCTCTGGGATGCTCTGGGATGCACTGGGACGCTCTGGGATGCTCTGGGACGCTCTGGGACGCACTGGGACGCTCTGGGACGCTCTGGGATGCATTGGGTTGCACTGGGATGCACTGGGATGCACTGGGATGCACTGGGATGCTCTGGGATGCTCTGGGACGCTCTGGGATGCTCTGGGACGCTCTGGGATGCTCTGGGTTGCACTGGGACGCACTGGGACGCACTGGGATGCACTGGGATGCACTGGGATGCACTGGGACGCATTGGGACGCTCTGGGATGCTCTGGGATGCTCTGGGATGCACTGGGATGCTCTGGGATGCTCTGGGACGCACTGGGACGCTCTGGGATGCACTGGGACGCTCTGGGATGCTCTGGGATGCATTGGGATGCTCTGGGATGCACTGGGACGCTCTGGGACGCTCTGGGATGCTCTGGGATACACTGGGATGCACTGGGATGCTCTGGGATGCTCTGGGACGCACTGGGATGCTCTGGGATGCTCTGGGACGCACTGGGATGCTCTGGGATGCACTGGGACGCTCTGGGATGCTCTGGGATGCATTGGGATGCTCTGGGATGCACTGGGACGCTCTGGGACGCTCTGGGATGCTCTGGGATACACTGGGATGCACTGGGATGCTCTGGGATGCTCTGGGATGCTCTGGGTTGCACTGGGATGCTCTGGGATGCTCTGGGATGCTCTGGGATGCTCTGGGATGCACTGGGATGCTCTGGGATGCATTGGGACGCACTGGGACGCTCTGGGATGCTCTGGGATGCTCTGGGACGCACTGGGACGCTCTGGGATGCACTGGGACGCTCTGGGATGCACTGGGATGCTCTGGGATGCTCTGGGATGCTCTGGGATGCTCTGGGATGCATTGGGATGCTCTGGGTTGCACTGGGATGCTCTGGGATGCTCTGGGATGCACTGGGACGCTCTGGGATGCTCTGGGATGCACTGGGACGCTCTGGGATGCTCTGGGATGCTCTGGGTTGCACTGGGATGCTCTGGGATGCTCTGGGATGCACTGGGATGCACTGGGATGCTCTGGGATGCATTGGGATGCACTGGGACGCACTGGGACGCTCTGGGATGCTCTGGGATGCTCTGGGACGCACTGGGACGCTCTGGGATGCACTGGGATGCTCTGGGATGCTCTGGGATGCTCTGGGATGCTCTGGGATGCATTGGGATGCTCTGGGTTGCACTGGGATGCTCTGGGATGCTCTGGGACGCACTGGGACGCTCTGGGATGCTCTGGGATGCACTGGGACGCTCTGGGATGCTCTGGGATGCTCTGGGTTGCACTGGGATGCTCTGGGATGCTCTGGGATGCACTGGGATGCACTGGGATGCTCTGGGACTGCACTGGGACGCTGGGACTCTGGGATGCTCTGGGATGCTCTGGGACGCACTGGGACGCTCTGGGATGCACTGGGATGCTCTGGGATGCTCTGGGATGCTCTGGGACGCTCTGGGACGCACTGGGATGCTCTGGGACGCTCTGGGATGCTCTGGGATGCATTGGGTTGCACTGGGATGCTCTGGGATGCTCTGGGATGCACTGGGATGCTCTGGGATGCTCTGGGATGCTCTGGGATGCACTGGGATGCTCTGGGATGCTCTGGGACGCTCTGGGATGCTCTGGGATGCACTGGGACGCTCTGGGATGCTCTGGGATGCTCTGGGACGCATTGGGATCCCCCCTCCCCCCATGCGCAGGAGCGGGGCTCGGTGCTGGCGGCGCTGGCGGCCAAGGCCCGGCTCAGCCACGAGCTCCTGAACCGCGTGCCCGGGATCCGGTGCAGCCGCGTGCAGGGGGCCCTGTACGGGTTCCCCAGCATCCAACTGCCCCCGGCTGCGTGCGAGGCAGCACAGGTGGGGGAGGGGAGGGGGAGGGGGGGTGGGGGGGAATGGGGGTGGGGATGGGGTGGGGGAGGGGGTGGGGGTGGGTTGGGCATGGGGGGGGAATAGGGGGGAATGGGGGTGAGGATGGGGAGGGGGTGGGGATGGGTTGGGCATGGGGGGGGAATGGGGGTGTGGATGGGGATGGGGTAGGGGTGGGAGCGGGGATGGGGGTGGGGGTGGGGATGGGAATGGGGGGGAATAGGGGGAATGGGGGTGGGGATGGGGGAGGAGGTGGGGTGGGGGGGGAGGGGTGGAAATGGGGGTAGGGGTGGGGATGGGGATTGGGGGTAGGGTTGGGGGTGGGATTGGGGGGGAATGAGGGGAAATGGGGGTGGGGATGGGGGTGGGAATGGGTTGGGCATGGGGGGGGAATGGGGGTGTGGATGGGGATGGGGTAGGGGTGGCAGCTGGGATCGGGGAGGGCCTGGGGATGGGAATGGGGGTGGGGGTGAGGATGGGGGTGGGGATAGGGGTGGGGGTGTGGTGGGAGCAGGGATGGGGATGGGGGTGGGGATGGAGGGGGAATGGGGGTGGGGATGGGGTGGGGGAGGGGGTAGGGGTGGGGGTGGGAATGGGAATGGGGGGGTTGGGGCTGGGGGTGGGGTGTAGGAGGGGTGGGGGTGGGGATGGGGTGGGGATGGGGGTGGGGTTAATGGGGGTGGGGATGGGGTGGAGATGGTGGGAATGATGGGAATGAGGGACATGAGTTGTGGGGTGGGAATAATGGGAAAGGGAGGTGGGAATGAAGGACATGGGATATAGGAATGATGGACGCTGTGGGGCTGGGGGTGATGGACCCTATGGGATGTGGGGTGGGAATGACAGGAAATGGGGGCGGGAATGGGGCTGGGAATGATGGGATGGGAGTGATGGGAATGGGAGACACGGGATGTGGGAATGATGGACACTGTGGGGCTGGGGGTGATGGACCCTATGGGATGTGGGGTGGGAATGACAGATAATGTGGGGTGGGAATGATGGGAAATGGAGGTGGGAAGGGGGCTGGGAATGATGGGAATGATGGGATGGGAGTGATGGGAATGGGGGACATGGGATGTGGGAATGATGGACGCTGTGGGGCTGGGACCGATGGACCCTATGGGATGGGAATGGGGGGCACGGATGTGGGAATGATGGACGATGTGGGGCTGGGAATGATGGACGATGTGGGGCTGGGACCAATGGACCCTATGGGATGTGGGGTGGGACTGATAGACCCTATGGGATGTGGGGTGGGACTGATAGACCCTATGGGATGTGGGGTGGGACTGATAGACCCTATGGGATGTGGGGTGGGACCGATGGTCCCTATGGGATGTGGGGTGGGACCGATGGACCCTATGGGATGTGGGGTGGGACCAATGGACCCTATGGGATGTGGGGTGGGACCGATGGACCCTATGGGATGTGGGCTGGGACCAATGGACCCTATGGGATGTGGGGTGGGATCGATGGCCCCTATGGGATGTGGGGTGGGACCAATGGCCCCTATGGGATGGGAATGGGGGGCACGGATGTGGGAATGATGGACGATGTGGGGCTGGGACCGATGGACCCTATGGGATGTGGGGTGGGATCGATGGCCCCTATGGGATGTGGGGTGGGACCAATGGCCCCTATGGGATGGGAATGGGGGGCACGGATGTGGGAATGATGGACGATGTGGGGCTGGGACTGATGGCCCCTATGGGATGTGGGGTGGGACCGATGGCCCCTATGGGATGTGGGGTGGGACCGATGGCCCCTATGGGATGGGAATGGGGGGCATGGATGTGGGAATGATGGACGATGTGGGGCTGGGACCGATGGACCCTATGGGATGTGGGGTGGGATCGATGGCCCCTATGGGATGTGGGGTGGGACCAATGGCCCCTATGGGATGGGAATGGGGGGCACGGATGTGGGAATGATGGACGATGTGGGGCTGGGACCGATGGACCCTATGGGATGTGGGGTGGGATCGATGGCCCCTATGGGATGGGAATGGGGGGCACGGATGTGGGAATGATGGACGATGTGGGGCTGGGACCGATGGACCCTATGGGATGTGGGGTGGGATCGATGGCCCCTATGGGATGTGGGGTGGGACCAATGGCCCCTATGGGATGTGGGGTGGGACCGATGGCCCCTATGGGATGGGAATGGGGGGCATGGATGTGGGAATGATGGACGATGTGGGGCTGGGACCGATGGACCCTATGGGATGTGGGGTGGGATCGATGGCCCCTATGGGATGTGGGGTGGGACCAATGGCCCCTATGGGATGGGAATGGGGGGCACGGATGTGGGAATGATGGACGATGTGGGGCTGGGACCGATGGACCCTATGGGATGTGGGGTGGGATCGATGGCCCCTATGGGATGTGGGGTGGGACCAATGGCCCCTATGGGATGGGAATGGGGGGCACGGATGTGGGAATGATGGACGATGTGGGGCTGGGACCGATGGACCCTATGGGATGTGGGGTGGGATCGATGGCCCCTATGGGATGTGGGGTGGGACCAATGGCCCCTATGGGATGGGAATGGGGGGCACGGATGTGGGAATGATGGACGATGTGGGGCTGGGACCGATGGACCCTATGGGATGTGGGGTGGGATCGATGGCCCCTATGGGATGTGGGGTGGGACCAATGGCCCCTATGGGATGGGAATGGGGGCACGGATGTGGGAATGATGGACGATGTGGGGCTGGGACCGATGGACCCTATGGGATGTGGGGCTGGGACCAATGGACCCTATGGGATGTGGGGTGGGACCGATGGCCCCTATGGGATGGGAATGGGGGGCATGGATGTGGGAATGATGGACGATGTGGGGCTGGGACCGATGGCCCCTATGGGATGTGGGGTGGGACGGATAGATGGGAACGGGGGTCGATGCCCGCAGTCACTGCTGCCCCCCATGTGTGGGTCCGGGCTCGGTGACCCCCCCCGCCCCCCAGGCTGTGGGTCAGGCCCCAGACATGTTCTTCTGCATGAGGCTGCTGGAGGAGACCGGGATCTGCCTGGTGCCGGGCAGCGGGTTCGGGCAGCGCGAGGGCACCTTCCACTTCCGGTGCGTGCCCCCAGGGGGCGCCGTGGGGCACGGGGGGGGGTTCCGTGGGGCTGGACCCACAACTGAGCCCTCATTGATGGCGGACGTTGAGGTGGATGCAAGGTCTGTGGGGTGGTGGATGAGGGACAAGGGGGGTGTTGTGGGGCTGGGAATGATGAGACACGGAGCTATGGGGCAGGGGTGAAGGTTTGGGGGCCTTCTATGGGGCTGGACCCACAACCGAGCCCTCATTGGTGGCGGTTGAGGTGGTCACAAGGTCTATGGGGTGGTGGGATGAGGGACAAAGGGGTTGTTGTGGGGCAG
>NW_026640585.1:0-1129 GCF_028554395.1 Pezoporus wallicus | reverse complement strand
GGCACCATATGAAACGGTAGGGCATGGTACGGTAAGGCGCGGCATGGTAGGGCACGATACAGCATGCAACGGTACGGCACCGTACGGCACAAAATGATATCAAATGGACATGAAATGAAATGAAATGAAATTACATATAATTAAATTACATGGTATGGTACGGTACGGAACGGTACAGCATGGTAGGAAACGGTAGGGCATGGTACGGTATGGCGCGGCACGGTACGGCACAGTACAGTAAGCTACGGTACAGCATGAAATGAAACGTAATGAAATGAAATGAAATGAAATGAAATGAAATGAAATGAAATGAAATGAAATGACATGACATGGTACGGCATCTGCATGTACGAAACGGTAGGGCATGGTACAGGACAAGGCACGGAACGACACAGTATTAATTACGCAACGGTACTGCACCGTACGGCACAAAATGATATCAAATGGACATGAAATGAAATGAAATGAAATGAAATGAAATGAAATGAAATGACATGGTACGGTACAGCACGGAACGGTACGGCACGGTACAAAACGGTAGGGCAGGGTACGGTATCGCACGGCACGGAACAGCACAGTACGGTATGCAACGGTACGGCACCATACGGCACAAAATGACATCAAATGGAAATGAAATGAAAGGAAATGAAAGGAAATGAAATTACATATAATTAAATTATATGGAGGATGGTACAGTACGGAACGGAACAACACGACACAATACTGTAGGGCATGGTACGGTATGGCACGGCACGGTACGGCACATTACAGTACAGAATGGCACTGTATGGCACAAAATGACATCAAATGGACATGAAATGAAATGAAATGAAATGAAATGAAATGAAATGAAATGAAATGACATGGTGCGGTACGGCACGGAACGGTACGGCACAGTACGAAACAGTAGGGCATGGTACGGTATTGGCATGTGTACAGAACGGTACAGGCATCACGCAACGGTACTGCACCGTACGGTACAAAATGACATCAAATGGACATGAAATGAAATGAAAGGAAAGGAAATGAAATGACATATAATTAAATTATATGGTACGGAACGGTACGACATGGTACGACACGGTACGAAACGGTAGGGCATGGTAGGGTATGGCGCGGCACGGTACGG
>NW_026640584.1:0-1170 GCF_028554395.1 Pezoporus wallicus | reverse complement strand
TTTCCTCCTGGCTCTTCGATTGTGGGAGCAGACGGCAACTGTTCGTGCTCTACTCACTGTGCTGCTGGGCAGCCGAGAGCAAGCTCCGAAGAGGGTGCATTCAAATGGACCTTTAGGTATGAAAGCGAGGAGCGACAGCAATGATGGTGACACCGTTGCAAAGCTGACTGTGTGCTGAAGATGCCCAGCACATGCTTTCCCTCCTGGCTCTTCGGCTCTGGGAGCAGAGGCCAGACGTTCGTGCACTAATCGCTGAGCTACTGGGCAGCTGAGAAGCAGCTTTGGAGAGGTTGCATTCAAATGTACTTTTAGGTATGAAACCGAGGAGTGACAGCAATAATGGTGACAGCATTGCAAAGCTGACTGTGTGCTGAAGATGCGCAGCACATGCTTTCCCTCCTGGCTCTTCGACTGTGGGAGCAGACGACAACCGTTCGTGCTCTACTCACTGTGCTGCTGGGCAGCCGAGAGCAAGCTCTGAAGAGGGTGCATTCAAATGGACCTTTAGGTATGAAAGCGAGGAGCGACAGCAATGATGGTGACACCGTTGCAAAGCTGACTGTGTGCTGAAGATGCCCAGCACATGCTTTCCCTCCTGGCTCTTCGGATCTGGGAGCAGAAGCCAGACGTTCGTGCACTAATCACTGTGCCCCTGGGCAGCCGAGAACAAGCTTTGGAGACGTTGCATTCAAATGGACTTTTACATATGAAAGCGAGGAGCGACAGCAATGATGGTGACACCGTTGCAAAGCTGACTGTGTGCTGAAGATGCCCAGCACATGCTTTCCCTCCTGGCTCTTCGGCTCTGGGAGCAGAGGCCAGACGTTCGTGCTCTACTGACTGTGCCGCTGGACAGCCAAGAGCAATGAGCGGAGAAGGTGGATTCAAATGAACTTCTAGGTATGAAAGTGAAAAGCGTCAGCAATGATGGAGGCACTGTTGCAAAGCTGACTGTGTGCTGAAGATGCCCAGCACATGCTTTCCCTCCTGGCTCCTCCACTGTGCTAGCAGACAGCAACTGTTCGTGCTCTACTCACTGTGCTGCTGGGCAGCCGAGAGCAAGCTCCGAAGAGGGTGCATTCAAATGGACCTTTAGGTATGAAAGCGAGGAGCGACAGCAATGATGGTGACACCGTTGCAAAGCTGACTGTGTGCTGAAGATGCCCAGCA